>NC_084919.1:2872051-2899636 GCF_949316345.1 Pungitius pungitius | reverse complement strand
ACGCAACAGGAAAAATGTACCCTGAGAGCAACGCACATATCAATGGAATTATAAAGAGAGGCTCATGCAAATTAATCTGTGATGATAGACAGTAAAGTAATAATCCCCTGCAAAGAAATACACAACATCTGCTGAAAGTGGTAACTAAAACAAATGCTGTTTCCCATTAGATGATGGAACATACACACACACACACACACACACACACAGCTTTTCATCTTAGACAACTGCACTAAAAGAGAGGTTTATTTCCTGCTAATTATCTTTTGATGTATCGTTGGAATTACAGTTAACATCATGCCACAGAGGCTGCAATGTTCAATGTTTCATTGAGTCCATTAGTGTCGTTGGGCAGGAACACAAAAAGCAAAAAAGAAATCATCAGTTACCTCATCAATCAATTAGATGGTTATTGGGCGTGTCTTGAGATGCGTATTCACAACGCGGATGGAGCCCGAGACAAAGGAGACGTGACGTGACGTGCGAGTGCTTGAAAAGCTTCCCTCAGCTGCAACCCTTCTGACAAACGTCTGTGATGAAAAACAAAAATAAACTAAAGGGGGCAGGCGCCTTCAAAGGACACAAGACGAGACGAGAGAAAACAAAGCGACACCAAACCCAGGTGCCTCTCATGACGCCCTGTTCTGAGGAGAAGCTGTCAATCTCGGACCCGTCTCTCTCCCTCTGACTGTCGTGGTTGTCGAGGTGAAGGCCGGGTCGCGACCCCGGTGTGAAATGCAGCGTTAGGAGACAAACGTATCTGATTCCAACGGCCAATCTGGTCGGCAATGACGATAGACTTTGCACGTGAAGCCCTTTAAATGGCTCGGCTTCTTCGTTTAGCCCGCTCTGCTTTTTCACAGCGTTTTGGAGGGAAAATTGCCTCCACCTGCTCAGGGAGGAGCATTCCGGGAAGCAGGAGCAACAAAAGAAAAACATCATTTTATTTTGGTCCGGATTGCTCGACATCAATGTTGTGCTAATCTGGGAAAATACTTTATTCATACAAGGGAACATGTGCGTAGAATTCAAAGAGGTTGCTACGCCGAAATAAGTCCGAGCTTCCCATAGCACTCTGACTTGAAACGCAGCATCTGGAATTTTTTTGAAGAAACCAAGCACCCATACGGACATAGATCTGTGGATCGATCAAAGGATTGTGTTAATGAAGAAGGTCTGGCAAGGTTTTGAGAATAATGGGTTAGGGTTAGGCTGGCCATGAGGAAAATCAAGTTTTAATTAATATTCCAATAATGGTTATGAGGATAAAAGGCTTATTTCTTTTCTTTGTATCTCCATTGGCTCTGGAGTGGCGATAGTAAAAGGTTCAGTTACAATGCATCTGTTGAAGGTCCCTGAGTGCGATGCGACGTTCAACTATGAAAATCTAATTGACCGCACATATGATTCCCCCGAGGACGCAGCCCTTCCACACGCCGCAGCCCTTTTTGGACTCACGGCCCTGTTTTGTATGTTCACGCCGCTCTCTCGTACAAATTAAACAGGCCGTGAGTGTGTGTCGTCGGAAACTGATGCCGAAGCACTCAGTGATGATCTACAGTGCTGCCGGAATACTGACAGCATCCAAATGTTGAACACAAAAAAAAAAAACAACGGCGCTCAATGAATCTCCCCCATGGCAGGACTAACGATTCGCCAGGTGCATTAATCAATCCTCATTTGTGAAAAATGGCAGATTTATGAAATTCACTCAGAGCTGCGCTCTGTCTACTGAGCCAACGGTGATGTATAAGAAATGGCAATTGATTTTTCTTTCAAACGCAACACGCAGACATCCTACATTATTGATAGCTGCCTTGTAGGAATTTTTTGCATTTGTTTTAATTATGACATTGATTTAGCAACAGGCAAAGTCAGAGGTAAGACAGTATGTGGCGAGTCAGTAATCATCCGAATCCTCAGTCTGCTTTTGTCTAAAAATGATCAAGGTCATATGATATTTTTGTCTTTACCCGTACTGACGAAGGATGAGGCAGCGAGCTAGTTGTTTGAACAACTTGCAACAAAGTAGCAAGTTCTCCAAAGTCGACCATCTTTTATTTAACTCGCCGACTGATTTCCAACCTTTTGGCAAGCTGATTTATAGAAAAAGTAATTACTTGCGGGGCATCTACTAGAATCTGCAGCATTCAGGCCAACTCGCTTTACTCCTCTGTCACAAAAAATGAATACACTCCAACTTTATGCATGGACCAACGCAAAGTCTGACATTTTAATTGAATTTACAGAGAAAAGGCCTCGACAGCCAGATTCCTCCAGCACGGTGTGGTGACTTGACGTTTTATTTCCAATATCCTCCAACCTAAGGCCGAGTCATTCAGCCGTAATCTCCGTAATCGGGAGGGTGTCATCGTTTTCTGCAAAGCGAGAGGAAATTTATTACGCCACACATAACCCCCTTTAGTCGTCAACGTATTTCACAAAGAGATTAGCATACATGAGGCGTATTAAATGAGGCTTCAACGGAACTGGGGCATTAAACACGAGCATGTGTCCACAAACCTTTCCGTCCCCATGTACCCCATGTTTGATGTAGCCCAATAGTGAATATCAGCGGTTATAGGTGTGGCTACTACAAAAGCACTGGAGTACTGTACTGTAATGTTAATAATTAACAAAAGGGAATGATCTTTCTATTGAAACAAGAAGGCCTATTGACATGAATACAAGCTGCTATATTTTAGTAAAGATGAACTGTTACCTCTTTCTTTTACTGGGAAAGAAATCAGTGCCGACCCCGATTCAATTCCAACTTAATTCAACAAAAAGAATGAAAAAATTGCCTTGGATGGAGAACTAAAACTGAGGAGTGAGTGGTTGATCGGGCAATTACTGTCCGTCTCAGTGAGTGCAAAAGTCAGACTCAAATGCTCAAAACGGTTATTCCTCCTCTCCCACCAGGCCAGCATTGAAGCAACCGTCTTCAACGTCTTCGGACTACACTCCCTCACAAACTCCCAGTACGCAAGCTGAAAAAAACATATCCGTAAGTCATTCGTGATTAAAAAAACAAAGTTTTAAAAAAGGGTTTGACATACATGAATACAACTGTGCTTCCGCGGCAGTGTGCAGGACCGATGACATCACCGCCACGAGAGACGTTATCTGAAAGACCGAAGTGATGATTTCAAGTTTGACCCCGGAGCCGCATGAGACATCAACCGTGCCCTTTAACTGGCATTTGGACACTGATTACCCGGGATAGCCAGCCGGGTTATTCTCCGCTGATAGGGCAAAAGAGACGTGCTGTTCATTAGTGGGGGGCCGAGGTAATCCATGGGTGCGCGGGGGCCTCGTTAAACAGGTGCCAATCAGGTATGCCAGGATCAAGTCAGATCCACGGGCCACAGGACGCTCGTTTAGCATGCTGACAGGACGCCTTCTTTTTTTGGTACCAACAGAAAAAATAAAACTGTAGATGGGATTGAGTTGTATTAATGCTGATTTGTAACCCCTAAAGAGGCGGGCTTTCCTTCGCTCAGAAGACGGAGGAGTGGTCTACGGTGCTTACATCTTCCATGTTCCATGTTTCCATTCAGATAATTCAATAACAAGTTCATTAATATCCAGGGAGACTGTGCTGCTGCCTGCATTATAATGCATTAAAATGCACGTCGAGGCGATTGCTGCTGAGTTTGTTGTCCGGTTCTCGCCGGTGGTTCTTGGTCTTCAGGGGTTATCCACGGTCACAGAGACTGGCTGTTGGCTGAGACGGTCACAACAAGGGCAGGCAGGTGGTGGAATCAAAGAAGCAGGGAGGGATGTTTAATGGTGACACCAAAAAGGGGGGGGGGGGGGGGGGCAGTGATGCAACCCGAGATGGAGGAGGCTCCCGATCAAAGAGAAGAAGATGAGCCGAGAGCCGCCATCCGTGAGGTGAAGAACCGAGGCGGTATTTTTGCACTGTATATATGGCTTCATATGAAGGTAAAATGCAGCTGAATCCCATCGAGACAGGAGCACATTCAACATTAGGTGATTTTAAGGTATTGGGAGAATGCAGCCACTTTGTAATACACAGATCGTAGGATGTCTTTTATTTATGTGCCGACGTCCACGTTACAATTCTCCTTCATTTTAAAACACTGGCTATTTTACTCTTATCAGTCACAGGCAGTAACACACTGAACGTGTTTGTCCCATTTGTGACCTGACAAACCTGTATTTAGTTGATTTACTTTTCATAAACACGTCGGTGAGACACTGCTTTATTGGCCCTGTCAAGAGATGTTGTTGTGGAGGATTAATCTGAGTTAATCGGCTTGGTTTAACTGCTTCTGAAGTCTGCTTCCCTTTGTCGAGGCTCGGAACATTTCATAACCTACTTACAGTATGTGTGATTAAAGGAAGATTACATTTCCTCCAAGCGGGACCTTCATGTAAATAATGATCCAATATGAAGACAATGTTGGAACAAAGAATAAACAATTGAATTGCAAAAGTAAGTAGTTTCTGTGCATACTTAATACAGAGAGGTGCTAGCGACACAACAGTGATATTTAGAGTAGGGCCATGCGGTATAGCGGTTCAAACATTTTTTAATTTACACGTCATTCCGGAGCGTCTAGCGGTCGGAGCTACGTGTCTTACGTGTGTTGAGATTGAGTCGTGCCTACAACTTTATAACAACAATGAATAACCCACAACAAACTCTCTTTAACAGGTTAAAACACCGTGTCACAACGGCTTGTGACGCGGCTCACAACAAGAAGTAACTCTGTTGCTACTTGAAAACACGGGAAAAAGCGATAATGGAGAAACAACGAGAGACCAGAAGATGCACCAACACAACACTTGTGCCCAAGAGAGGAGCTGCGTGTGTTTTGAGGGTTTTGGGTTGACGTAGATCAGAAAACGATTTATTGTAAAGTCTGTTGAGCCTCTGGTGGCAACACTAGCAGCCACAACAAGCTAACAAGCTAACACGCTAACGAGCTAACTTGTCCTTTTCGGGGTCAATCAATTAATGTGTTTACTTTTAAAAAGCAATCTTTCTAAATACCGTGATATGGATTTTTGGCCATATCGCCCAGCCCTAATTAAGAGCAATATAAAAGACAAAAAGAAAAGTATTGATCTCTGGTTATTAAAAGGCAAAAATTTCAATCCCAATAAAACATTCAAATGGTAGGCTGATCACTAATTAGTCTAATTAGTGAAAAGGCCACTTCCTATGAACAGAAAGCAAAAACAATTCATCTTTGACACGGAGGTGGGCAAGAAGGAAAGCTCTGAGGACATGAGATGAATGTACATTAAAGACGTGGCTGGCGAGGAGAGACACGTCAGACCTTTCGCCAACAAATCGACAAAAGACTTCCCAATTCGCATTCATGAAAGACTCCTTTCTCTCTGCGCCGAGGGCGGGTTCAATTCCAGTTTGATTATCTTCTCTTTTTTGTTCGTTTGTTTCATTTGGCGGAGAGAGGACACGCAGCTACGTGTGAAAAGCGAGCGTGATCCGCTCGACAGTCGTCACGAATGTGCGAACAAAGTTAAAGTCACATAAAAAAAAAAAAAATTGGCCTGATGAAAGCGTCTCGTCTTCGAAAACCGACTTGAAGTCCGAAGATGAAACAGTGGTTAGAAAGAAGTGGTTAGTTTGGTTTTGCTTTGTGCGCGGTGTTCAGAGGGGGTGAGAGCGGTGTGATGATGCCTCCGCAGCATCGGTGTGAAGAGCCTTCAGCAGAGAGTTGAAAGACCACAAAGTCTTTTTTTTTTTCTTTCTTTAACCTCAAGGTGTTTTTTTGTATTCCCGCATGGAACCGTCAGCATGAAGCAAAAGATGGGCTCTACCCTATTTGGACATCAGACCGGGTTTTCTTCCCATTAAGTCAACCGTCCTCTTCAAGGGTTTGATGATCACCGTCATCACCGAGAATGTCTGCGGAGAGGTGAGAGCGACTCTACCAAGTCGAAACTCTGAGCACGACACTGTAGACGACTGAGCGAGAAGGTCTCTAAAGGTGACTGATGATACCATGAGGCGGGGGGGGGGGGGGAAGGTGAAAAGAGTTTTGTTAAAGGTACCTCAGTTCTCCAAGAAGTCTCTCTCCATATGTGTCTGCCATTTTCCCAGTGGGCCTGTCACCTGTCTCAGAAACAGCCCCGTGAGCCGCAGATTCATTTTCAGCCCTAATGATCTGCGGCAACAGAATTGGAGTCATCTCAACACACAACATATTGGATCTTGCAGCTCACCGGTAATTTCAAGCAGGGGTGGATGCAGCGAAATTCCCAGCGGGTTCAAAGGGTCGAAGCTGGGGGTGAAGGGAAAGAAATAAAAGCTGCTGATAGCTATGATTGAAAGGTTCCTGAGTGATCGGGATCCGTTTGACAGATACCATTTCAGTGATATTAAGTTAGGGAATAACAGAAAGGAGGAATGTTGAGAGTCCCTTTGTACCTGCCCCCGTTTCACTCCCCATTTGTCCAACCCCCGTAGTCAACCCCAGCAGCGATTACTGCGGCTACAATGCTCAGTTTGATCCCCTCGCTCTCTCGCTCCGCGGTGCACACGTTCAAAAGCCGAGCGCACAATACGCTGCGGATGAAAGGAAGGAAGTGTCAACACCTCAGATCCCGCGCCGCAGAAAAGTAAAAGCATCTTCGCTAAAGATCAAAATGAGGACTCTTGAAGAGGATTTAGATCCCACATAATATTTAGGATTTCAGACCTAGTGCGAGGCGACCTTTGAAGTCCGCGCACTTGAACAAGCGACTCGAACCACGCCTGCAATTTACCACCTTACACCAAGTCTAATCAGCGCTGCTGCTAAACTCGGGGAATGAATTCCATAGTGTGCTATGTTGAGTTAGAAAGCTGATTTCCAACTGTGCGTACACGGTGCGCACACACACACACACACGTTGCATTGCACTCAGACGGCAACTTAAGGTGGCTTAAATTCACACCCAAATTGTTAATGCGTGATAAAGGACTTACACACTTGGTGAGACCACTCGAGATAAGGACCTGATGTGTAGTTTATATTTACTCTGGCAGGCTTCACCGCCTTGTTGACTTGTAAAATGCACGTCAACATCAACGTGCAAGGAGAGGAGGTGAACTCAAAGAAAACATATTGAGTATTTCGGGTATCAAACAATCAGCGACGCTCGCTCGGTGAATCTCTAAAAAAAGAGAAAAACATGTACTACATGCTTCAGTTTTTTACCAAACCAACAACCCGTTAAAGACACGACATCATGGTACCTACACGTCCACTTCTTTCATATCGTCCATAGGTCTGATCCAACCAAACAGACAGGGGCCTGGCAACATAGGCAAACAGATTGGTGCTTGGTGCATTGAAGTATAAGTGACATTACCTTTAGCCAACAGAGCCCCGCCCACTTTAAAGAATGCCAGAATGGCTTTAACTACGGACGGGAACGTTGAGATCCCCTTAGAACAAGAAGCTGGATCTCAACGGAACAAAGTTCATTGGAGTTCCACAAAATACCAGAGAGGACTCTGACTGGTATTAGTGACATCATTCACTTAGACTAATGGCATTAGCCAGCGTAACACAAGCCACAGGTATATATCACAGGTGCAGCTTTGTATGTAACGTTCCTTCTGTGTCCGGGAAGATTTATGATAATCCAGACGCTACCTCGTAATCTGACTTTTATAGGTATTTATTAATGCCTCACTATCACTTGCATAACATTTTTTGCATAGTTGGCAGGTTTGCCATCTGCTTCCAACTGTAGCTCTTGAATAATTAATTTAAAGGGAGAGGAGGGGTGGGGGGGGGGGGGGTACAGTAACTGATATTGTCCCGTGCTTTGGAACATTGTTCATCTAGCGTCCAGTTAAAGCAAGCGCGTGCACGCAGGGAGGGTGCACTCTGACTCTCTTCCTCCTCCTCCTCCTCCTCCTCTTCCTCCTCTCTCCAGCAGCCGCGCCTGTCTCCCTGAACCTCCCGTCTTCAGAACTCCTCTCTCTCTCTCTCTCTCTCTCTCTCTCTCTCTCTCTCTCTCTCTCTCTCTCTCTCTCTCGAGCAGACCAGCTGGAGAGGGTGTCTTAACTTTCCGAAGGCGACAACGTTTCAGTGGACTCTCGAAGGTAAAATCTCCATCAGGGAGGGAGACCTTTATATTAAAATATCTAATATTTATATATATATATATATATATATATATATATATATTAGAGAAGAGAGAGAACGAGCGGAGACCTGTTCAGCCCGAAATGATCGGCTCATTTCTTCCAATGAAAAAGTCTTGAGAATTTTCTATTTCCCTGGGCGACACCATCAGCATCCCGGCCACAATGTACGGGCGGAAAGAAGCGAGTCTTTGCCTCCTCCAAACATCATTTGGATTGTTAAAAACTCAAAGGTAGGACATTCATTTATGAAGAGCAATGCCCGGATCTTCAGTCCGCTATAAATAGCGCGCGCAGCGACGTGCCTTAAGGCTGCGAAACCCGTGAAGGTATTTTGTGTAACGACGGCTTACGTAGTAAATTGCCTTTTTACGCAGAATGTGTGTTCGGATTTACGCGCGTGTTCACGTGCGCGTGTTTTAATGGAGACAAGTGGCGCGGAGGGTCGCATCGCACGTCGATAAAGAGAACTCTGCACTCAGTTCCCACCTGCGACTGCGAGCGATTCTCCTCCTTCTCTTGGTCTTTGTGGTCCGAGGTCTTCAAGTCCCCCGGTGGGTTGTGGGCTGTTTCTCTCTCTCTCTCTCTCTTTGGGCGTCTGGTCTAAGAGAATATTAAATATTCATTAAGAATATTCCCTCCCTGTCAACAGATGTTGACCAAAAGGGGGTTTCAGGGGAGGGATTCAGTGTCCACATTTAGGGAATTAATATCATCCTCATTTCGATGCACGCAGTCGGTTGTTTGTTGAAGGTGTTGACGGTTATTAATACTGCGGCCAAGATTTAGCAGCCAGTACAAAATAAAGAAGCATCCAGCCAGGAGCGTATGGCGCCTCTCTCTAATGCATGCACGCGCGCACGCACGCACACACACACACACAGACTGCCCCTGGTGTCTGCAACAATTGGGAACGCACAAGTGGTGTCAGGTCTGACCCAGCTGCATTCCAAATAGATAGAGAAAAAAAGTAGCTGTTTTTATTTATTTATTCATTTATTTACAGTTTTAGCAGTTCTAAAAATATTTTGGTGTCTTGCCATCAGCTGGAGGCCACGGAGCCAGAGCCTCGCTTTAACAAACAAACCGCTGATGGCAACACTGTACATACATCATTGCATTATTCAAAACACACGTGGCATTTCACAAGGAGGGATTACACCACGAGGAACATCCGAAACACCAAGTCCATTCACAAGTGTGTGGACGGAGACGAGACGTCGGGTTCGGAGGAGTCCTAATTCCTCCGTGGAGGGTTCCTTGAAAGGGCTTTGGTGCTCCATCAGCTCCACGGACAGGCCGACACGGGAGCAGGCCTCAGATTAATTCCCAGTGGATTGAGACGCTTGACGCAGACTCCTTTGATGATAATAGTTCATAAAAGGATCAGTCAACACGGTCATAAGCCCATTACTCACTCCATCCCTTTCTGTTCATTAATCTGCTGGTGGACCCTCAGGACGGGGGGGGCTAAGGTTCACCGGCAAGTGTCCCTCAGGGGGGGACGCGTTTGCATTTCCTGCACTGAGCTCTCGGGGGGGTCATCCGGGTTCGGCAACCACACGTGGCGTCAATTCGCACGCCGCTACCGGAAGGAAATGGCAGAGCGAGAGAGAGAGACGCGCCAGGTTCGGGGGCCAACAGATAAGACGCATTGGTATTCCGCCGCAATTCCTGGTCCGCGCGGGGGCCCCCCCGGGGGCTCCGGGGGCGATAACACTCGGCCTCGTGGGGTCAGAGGTCCCGGGGTTTGACTGGCAACGTGCTGACACGGGGATATCGAGTGTGCTGACTGGGGCCTGATAGGAAAGGGGGGGGGTGGGGGGGGGTATCGCCGCGGCCGACATGTTAGCGGAAGCACACAGGCCCCCCCGCGCTTCTTCAGTCACAACGGATCTCGCCCCCCCCCGACATGGCCGAGTGCGATCAAGCGGAGAATGCCACATGAGTATTATCCCTCTCTCTGCTCCACCCTCTTCTTCCCGCCTGCCCGTCTCTGGTCTGCAGCGCTCTCAGCCAAACACCTCCACCACCCACCTCGCAGCGCGCCGACGTTTACTCACAGACACACACCGAGGCGCACAAAAACACCCGCAAACAAGTAAACACGCGCAGAACGCTGATTATTCATGAGATTCATGTTTCCCGTGACTCTGCAATGACGTCCTCACTGGAAATAGCTCATTCAAACCTACATTTGAAAGCCCCTCCTCTCTGCACACCAGCAAATAGGAGAAGCAGAGCGTTTGCATCTCCGAGCATCGGCTAAATGACGACAAAAAGCTGACCGAGGAGAAAAGAGAATGATCATTTCGCTGCGAGGCTCCAAACGCTGGGAAAATCTTCACCTGCTTTTGGAACCTTGACATCGTGTCAAGTGTTGTTGAAGCAACATCTGTTGGAGCTTCAAAGTTCCACCATCGACGTCTCGGAAGTCGCTCGTCTCACTTGATCGCGATAATGACTCGCGTTCCCTGTGATTTAAGAAAAAAATGACTGACGTTCTAAAAAAAAAACTCACGAGGTCGCGTTGAGTTTTCTGTGACACCCGGTTTGGAACCAATTAAGAGGAAGACGCACTATTCGTGCCAAACGAAATGAAAATTCCTCAAAAAAACAAAACCCCGGGAAAAAAAAGGGCGATGAGAACGTTGGTTGACTGTCAGGTGCTCGCTGAGCTTCAGGAAGCTCGGGAGCAAGGGAAGAGAGAGTTTGGAGCTAATGAGGTGACTTTGTGAGGGAACCTGAGATGCAAGTGATTATAGCAGCTGTGAGAGTGTTCTCACTCACCAGTGCAGAAAGAGCTGAATGTCACGCAAAGTGTACCCACGTAGTCAATGTCATTGCTCAAAATAAAACAGGCCCGGGCCCATGGAATGATATTTCTCAAGATGGGTCGGGCAGGGAACGCGAGAGCATGAGCCGCCGTGGGCAGACTGATCTCCCCACAGGCCGGGGCTGGTAATGAAAGATTGAACTGGGAGGGAATCTGTTATTAGGAGCAGTGGGACAAGAAGCACACACTGCAGGTCATTGGCCAGTCGGTCTGCTGGGAGGTTACTCTGGTACGGTTCCATAACATCATGTAGTGTGGAGCTTAGGAATTTGCAATGAGGGGGGAGATCTCGATATTTTCATTACTCATCCTGAACGTGAACCATGCTCTTCCTTTTTTCAATTAATGTATAACACGCAAATCGAAAGGATAATCATTGACTCAATCTTTGTTTCTCACCATTTTTAACCAATGGATAAAGGAAAATAAATTCATATTCCACAAGATGATTAATGCACATGTTATTAACCTGTCTAACAACAAGTTCTTATCCGCATCCCATCACCACAATGCTTTTTGGCATTATGTGTAATCTTGTTGTCCACAATTGGAATATACTCTCTTAATAATTTGGAAATAGTGCAGTAAGCCAGACATGCATGATTGGGTTCGGGACCCCGAGAAATAATCAAGAAATAATCTGCTTTGGGTATTTCTGTTACAAACAAAGATGAATCAGACCAAGGTTATTTTTTGATCTGAGTCTATGAGTAGTAGCGACGAGTCCTTGGTCCTAGCCTTGCAAAAGGTGTCCTCTGGTTCAGAGACAAGATGAACACTCTGCCGTAGGGGGGAGCATCAGAACTATAAAGATCGATCCCCTACTAAAGGCCCTATTTGGATGGTTATGTCTCTTTACTTTGTATTAATGGACGATTTCAGATCATTTATGGTCACAATCTCTTGTCTTTTGCTAATAATACATTAGAAAAGGTACATTTTTTGAAGCATAATGGTCATAAAGAGGTCGACCGAACATAACTTTAATAATAACAACACAAATCTGACTTGAGAGTAGATCTTGGTGCAATAATTGTCTAATAGACGGGAAAAGATTACCCACTCTAGATAATGCCCCCATGAACACAGTGATCATCTGATCACAACTACTGAATGCTTGTGTTACAATTTAACATTTATCAGAACTTAATCCCCGTCCTTCAAATATTCAATAGTCGATTTCCACTTCCATTATCGAGTCCTCCATTCTAATTAAGAGGTCAGTCGCTCATGAGATTTAACATATTCGTCACCATTACGTGCATTCAAATTAGGTTGGTTCGGCCATTTCCAATGGATGACACTACACACATACAAATATTATGCCAAGTGGCCTAATGTGTTAACGATGCTAATTCCAGCCTTTTATTAACTTCTATATGTTCGCCTGGTTCTGGTGTCGGAGAACTCAAGTGATCCTTATCAGGCTGATGACTCCTCGATGACACCTAACGAGCAATAATAATCTAATTATGCTGTAGTAGATGGCGGCGCTTTATGTATTGCTGCTTACCCCGTGGTGCAGTTTGTGTGTGTGTGTGTGTGTGTCTGTGACTTTATGCGTGTGAGTGAGGAAGCAAATTAAACCTAATTGAATCATCTTCGGGGTGCAGCGCTTGGCCGCGGCGGGGAGGCTGTAAAAGTTGATGCTGCCCAGGGAACGGCGGCTGAACCCTGATCCGACGCCAGCGAGCGCTTTGGCAAACCGTCACCGGCTGGTAGATGTCGAATCAAATCATCCTTCCCTTTTAACCAAATGTTGAGCCTGAGTTTCTCTGTGTCCTCCCTTAGGTCTCTGAGCGCTGAACGCCGTTAACTCCTACGCCGACATCAAGGGCCCGCCATCGAGGAGCCCCCCCCCCCCCAAACCCGCCGCTTCTGACCTCACCCAGAAGCTCCGCCCACTCACCCCTTTGGCCGCCTGTTGCTATGGAGAATCTCAGTGAGCTGCAGAACCCGTTGTTGGACAAGAACAGCAAGCACATGGTCAACGGTTACGGGGGGGACTTCCCTAACAACCAGTACCAGGAAAACATTATCAATTACTTCGCTGGAGGAGGAGGAGGAGGAGGAGGAGGGGGGGGGGGGAGGAGGAGGAGGGGGAGGGGGTAAGGTGAACAACGCCAACGTGGTGAGCGCGGGCGGCTGCAACACCAACGGGAAGGTGAAGTCTCAGCAGCTCTTGGACGCCACCTCGCTGCACCTGGCGGTGGAGGCCTTCTACCGGCCCAACTTCATCCTGTACAAGGAGGACGGCGGCAGCATCAAGGCCAAGGAATACAAAAGCGAGTGCTGCGAGACCACGTTCACCGAAAGGAAAGCCAAGGAGGCGTCCAACGGGGACGCGCCCGCCACCGAGGACCCGCAGGCGAAGCTGCTGGAGGACGGGGAGCACGTCAAGATCCAGACGGTCTCCTACGAGGTCGAGGAGGAGGAGTACGTGGAGTACGAGGTAAGGCGGGGAATCGTGACGGGGGGGAAACGACCCCTCGAAGGACATTCGCTGAACAGGCGCGTGTGTTGTGAAAGTCCTTCTCCAATTAGGTCGTTCAAATTAAAAGAAAAATGAAAATCCCAAATATGTAGCACTTAGCTTTGAGTTCTACGCTCGCAACATCATGCAAAGCAGTGCAGGGACCTTCAAGGGCGCTATAAATCCCAAAGTGGCTTTATTTCTGTTGGGTAAGACTCTTGATGGCGGTTGAGGTCCTTTTCTCCGGGGAGGTCGGGAGGGGGAGAGCCGATGGATCCCTCCCCCCCCCCCCCCCCCCGGGCGCTGGCGTAGAAGGCAGAGTGAGTATTTGCACACTCACACTCATCAAATGGATCAGACTGACGCTCTGCTAACCACAAATCCCATTTGATCCACTGACCTTGGCCTCCATACCGAACTCAAGTCAAATTCACCCCCCAGGTAATAAAAAGAGCATTAACCACGCTGGCCTCGCCCAGCGGTATTAGGTGCCACAGTTGTTTTTTCCCATCCAACTCATAGCTCAAAGAAAGCCCTCTAAAGGATTTAAGGGATCGGACGGGCGGGACAGGTTGTCGAGGACGACCACTGTCCCACAAAACCAAAACGAACCGACCGCCACGCCGCACCCGCGAGTTCTACTGGAGGGAACCTGGGCCGCCGGGGGGGGGGAGGAGGGGGTACGCGTGGCAGGCTGAGATGTGCAATGTGCAGTACCAAAGAGCAAAGGCCCCAAAGGCATCGTTTGTGTATAAAATGAATGCACTTTATGATGCAGTAAAGAAGCACTCATTCCAAACGGCATCATCAGCCGCTTCAGTTAGTGGTCGAGATACAAAGAGGAAAACACACAGCGGGGCGCGTTGCGCAGCAGTGGAGCCTTGACACCACGCATTGAGTTCTCTGCGCAATAATATGAATTAGTCTAAAATCGAGTGACTAAGGTTCATGTTTAAAAAAAACGCATTGATCATGTGCTTGAGCGCGTCGGATGCTTTGATGAAGATTTTCGGTCAACTCACAGCTTACACACACGTGTGCAGCTTGCAGAACAGCTGGGCATCCGAGGGTGAAGTGTGCACCACACAAAGAGGACAGAGGAATCACCCTCTTTCGAAGACATCGATCCGCAGCAACGACTTGGCTTCATTCTAAATGTGCTCTTTTTCATTGGATGGAAGATTTTTGGGATGCTTTATTACGTTTCTTTTTTACGTCATTGTGGTTACAAGTTGTCTTGGTACCACGCTACAAGGCACATCGAGAGGGGTGATCGGGAAAATAACCTCAAAAGTATCAAGCACTTCTTCAAAATGGTGTCATTGATCATTGTGTCCTTCAGTGCAAATATTCATCGCCGCTTAAATAAACTGTGTGAAACTGGCTGAACTGAATTTAGCTGCAGCCCTTTTCGGCGTGACGGGGCCTTGGGGAGGGGGGAGGGAGGGGGGGGGGGCACATCGCAGGAAGGTGTGTGCGTGCATTTGCCTGATTCAGCCAATAAAAACGGTTCAGCACGAAGAGAGTTTGGGGTCCAATCATTAATCATCTTGATCCTGCAATGTGAAGTGATGCAGACATTTCATTTCATGCGCGCTGTCATGTCAGCACTCATCAACTAGATGAAGATCCATATGCAACCTGCTATATCACACTTATTATTGTCAACCAGGATGAGGACTGGAGGTGAACTCAGAAGTATTAGAATTATTAAAATCATGTGCCGGAGGAATGCCACTGAACACAAGAAACGGAATCAAATAATAAGCCTTAGTTTGTCACAAATTCATTAAAAGTCATTAACTCCAGGCGGCACACGATGTGCTAGTTCTGCTTCCTCTGGAACTCGCAGATATTAAACGACCTGCCGTTTTCAGAACTAATCCCCAAAAAATAATAGAAGAGGGCTGCTGCGGCGGAGCAGAGCCTTTTTTGCTTTTAAATGGTTTTATTAAACATAAGGACAAACTCATCAATTATCAAAGCATCTCACAAATAGCCGCCGGCAGCGTCGACAATTTTCATCAAGGTGATTTCAATTTGTCTTTGTTTTCAAACTCCAAAAGATGCATTATAAGAAACAACGGGGAGATTTTAATGGAATCACTTGAGAGGTGCGCATTCCTCCTGTGATTCTCACTCACTCAAAGGCGAACCTTTTTATGGAAACATCTGATAATGAATCCTCCGTAAGGTTCACGTATATAAAAGAGCCTCGTTGTGCCTCCTACAGTGAGAGACTTGTTTGTCGAACCCCCCCGGGTAAACACAGTGTTCTCTTCCTCCCTCCCTGCCGAAGTGCCCTGGAGCAAGGCGCCGGATCGCCCCCCGCGCTGCGCTCGAGCACTTCTGCCTCGGGTGTAGAAGATGAAAGCAGCGAGAACTCGGCCCGTCCAATCCAACCGACTCTGTCCCCCCCCCCCCCCCCCCCCCTTTTAAGGTTCATAGACCTTCTCAAATGATGGATGATGGATTTTTTTTTCTTTTTTTCGAGATTTCAGTTCTGGTTGATTTGTTTGCCGTTGGTTACCGGTAACGATGGTGACTGAGTCTCTCCGGAACAGCTCTCGGATTTGAAGTGACACGTTTTGTCAACCCTGCAGACTTAAATTAGCCTCGTGGCTAATCTGGCTGTACGTCAGATGGCGTGCGCCAGGAGCCGCCTGAGAAGGGGCGAGTAGCCGCCCGTCGATCACCTTATACCTCGGGTCGGGTTAAATATCAATGAGTCAGGCGGACTCCGGACTCCAGACGCGTTTAAACTTTGAACGAGGCGTCTGCTACTCGAGCGGAAAGGAGGGAATTCGTGAGCCGGTAGACGGCGCGGCCTCTAGAATATTCTCTCCTGGATGCACACGGACCGAGTGTGTTTTCTCCCCCGGATGCACTCGGCCCCATTAAAATGGAAACGTGTCTTTTCACCTGTACAAGAAATCGCACTCGAGCTGGGGGATGCACCATTTTTTTTCTTCTCTTTCTGCCATCTGTTGCACCATCTCCAGTGATTCAAATGTGTATTTTCTGTCCAATCCATATTATATTACAAAATAATTTGAACATGTGGTACTGGTGCCACTAAAAATGCTCTCTGCTTGGCTTTTCTAATTGAACCTCCTCTCTATTTTCGGGGGGCAGAGGGGAGGAGGGGGTTGGGGGGGGGGGGGGGGGACACACACACTTACACACAGGAGTGCCAATGCTGCACGTGCGTGGGTGTGACATTAAATATAGATCAGTTTGATTTATTTAAAATAAAACACATCTCCAACCGCCCTCGGGCCTCCGACCTGTGCAGCCTTTTAAATGAAGGGCCCGGGTTGGATGAGGAGGAGTTTGCATCGGAGAGGCATTGAATCTACGTAGTAGTCAGTGCGCAGACACGTTGTTCCCTTCCCGAAAAAGGGTCCGGCCCCCGCCGATAAGAGCCTGTGTCGTGTGTAATCTTTCCCGAGGTATCCCAGTTCTCATTCAGCAGCAAATGACAAAAAAAAAAAAACGCATGTCCTGGAGGCCCCGCTCACCTCTGCTAAGCGGGGTGGGCATTCATCCCGGGGAGGGGGGGGGGGGGGGGCTTGGTGTGTGTCTCACCCAGAAATCCTCAGCTGCACATTGTGACATCTTAGTTCTGTATTAGGAAGAAATTGGGTTCCGTTGTTCTTGTTATCGTAGAATCGTGAATCGCAGGTTTTACATTAGACGATTTGAAAACAACACCAAAATCAAAGTCAATGTGATTATAGAATCCAAACAGTTCAAATTTGGTTTTTATTCGAGTAGAGCATCTTTTAACCCTCAAATCATTGAAGACATTGAAGCCATGTTCCTCTCTAGTCCCAACACTGAGAAGGAATCAGGGTGTAATCAATCAAAGTCAGTTGTTCTGAATGGCCTCACTGAGAAGATGTGATGAAGAGCATTATGTTTAAACTCAGGGAAAGTTGCACACAGTTTCTTACCCTTTCATTTTTACATCAGCTACTATTCAGAAGGCTCAAAAGGGCTGATTTAACCGGGGTGTTCAGGGTAAAGGACGGAACATGTTCAAGCTGTGTTTGAAACACTTCTCTTGGTCTTGAATGTAGTTCCTGAAAGTTAAAAAAAAAAAAAAAAACACCAAAGTAGCGCAGCATCGTCTCTCTGCAGAAGTTCCCCCGGGGCTCCCTTAATCCTTGCCTGAACGGCAGCTCAGGGAATTAAAAAGTTTTCAAGAAAACGAGAAGCTCGTGTAACGCAACAGGTTTGTTATGTAAATCCGAGCGGATTGAGGGGACTGTCATGTAATGACTGCTCATCAATCTTGTTGCATTCTTATGCACGTCTTATTCCAAAATGAGGCGGTTTTTTTTGGTGCCTCTCCGTTACCGCGGCGGGTCACCTTCTCATCGGCGAATTTAATCCCTGATTCCAGAGGTCCGCTGGTGCATTTTGACTTGTTAACGGGAGCACCGGTGCCGTAGCCTCGTTGCACCCTCCTGCCAGTGAAACAAGAGGGCCCCGGGGAGACAGGAGAGAGAGAGAGAGACACACACACACAAAATATTTTGTTCATTAATTCACCGCGTGTGACACATCCCCCCCCCCCCGACGGCCGTAAAACGTGTTCGGGGGGGGGAGACTTCCTCGTGACGAGGCTTTTATCATTGTGAGCACACACTCGGTGACTGAGTGGCCCTCCGAGGCTTTCAGAGTGGAGTCCCGGGCAGTGTGGAATTCGCGGGGTTATTATTAAGCGCAAGGGGGGGGGGGGGGGGGGAAACGCTCGTACTTCCCCCCCCATTATGGTGGCACTCAATCACAGCGGCTGGCAAATCAATGAAGCCTAAAGGAAAGGCCTTGTAGTCACAACCGGGGGGGGGGGCGAGCATTTGGGGCGGGCGTGGTCCTGGGTGCAGAGAGCATGTTGCACTGAGGGCCGCATTGGGGATGTTGTCTTGGAACCGCATCACGACCAGAAGACACTTGGTCCAAAAGGAATCCTTCGTCCTCCACCCGGACTGCAAATGTGCTGAAAATGTCCTTTTTTTGGTGGTCGTTTTGCATCTTTAATGGCGTTCGCTCATTGACTTTTGCGTTATGCATTCAGCCAAGTAATTGAATTCCCTTTGGTCGTGAAGTACTTCCGTTCAGCATCCAGAGCTCCACCTCTTGTGTGTCTGCGCAGTAAAGCAGTTCGTTTATTTGATTCCATCCGTTGTTTTCTCCATGAAACGGTTGAAAAGAGAATATTAATTTCTGTGGCTGCTTTAATTGGATTCAGAGCGCTCAGTAATCTGTGTTTGTGATGGGTAGTTTTTTTTTCCGTCTCATACATCACCGCCCAGCTAGCTGCATCGCTCCGATTTAAAGGATGTGTTTTTTTTTAATTGTACAGTTTCTATCGCTCACTGACTCTTCTGGTTATAATCTTCTTATTGCCGAGCATGGAAAAAAAGGAAGTGATTTATTCATGTTTTTCCCAATAGAGGCGGCAGGGAGTCAGCTTCCACAGAATAAATCTGCTTTCAAAAGCATATGAAAGAAACTAACCTACTTATTCCTTGTTATCTATCACAATTATGTTTTTATTTAAAATTATTGAGTGAATATTAATATTTTTCCAACATAACCTAAATGTGTCGCACCCATCCATCCAGATTCACTGGGTCTATCGGAAGTTACAACGTGTAAGATGATATTTATTTATTTATGTCACTGCCATGAGTAAATCATGGACCATGAATTGGTAAACATGTCAGCACCTCGCAAATAAAAACAAAATCAAATAAATAAGAAATGCTGCGAGGCGCGAGGGGCTGCTCCGTCCCAAGGATCATTCCAATCGTCCCGTGACCACCCGCCTGTCACACAGGGGGGGGAGTAAGGTATGAAAGAGTCACTCGACACCGGGACAAAAGACTGAAAGGTACAAGGGCAGATCTGTGGTCGGGGACACATTTCCTCTACGTGGCGGAGGCAGTGTGACAACAAATGAATTACACGAGGCCCGCACCTGCTTACGCTGTCACGGCTGAGCGGTGGAACCGTCCATTAGTTCTTCATTACCTGTCAGCCTGTTGCCACGAGTTGACGGGGATTCACGCCCCCCCGCCCCCCCCGCAAGACATATCTGAGCAGCGAGCAGCACCGTCATGCATAGTCATGAGGACGCGTCTGCGGGACGCACCGACTGTCAGCGCGCATGCTCATTAAACGTCAGGTACCGTAATGATAAACAACATAATCTTTCATTTCCATCACTTTGCCTGCGAATCCGCAGCCTGCCGCTCTGACCTGGGACTACTCGCCTGCACGAGTCCTTGAGAGTGCGATTTGAGGGGAAAAAAAAGATAACGCTGTGATGTAAATATTTAATGTTACCTGGGAGAGCTTTGTAGAGAGATTTGTGGTTTTCATCTGCTTCGGCTTCACTGCAACCATTTGAAAGTTTAATGATTCACAACCTTCCTGTCCGTTCAGACAGGTGTGCATGTAACTTCCTGTGATGTACATGCAGCTCTGCATGTAGCTTTCTGTGATATACATGCAGCTTTGCATGTAAGATCCTGTGGTACACATGCAACTCTGCATGTAACTTACTGTGATGTACATGTGGTTCTGCATGTAACTTACTGTGATGCACATGCAGCTCCGCATGTAGCTTTCTGTGATATACATGCAGCTTTGCATGTAAGATCCTGTGGTACACATGCAACTCTGCATGTAACTTACTGTGATGTACATGCAGCTCCGCATGTAGCTTTCTGTCATATAACTTTTTGTGATGTAGTACATGTAACTTACTGTACACGTACATGTAGCACTGCATGTATAGCTCCATAGCGCTTGCTTGAGCCTCTGACTGCAGAATGACAATATGTCTTTATTCTGCTCATGTGACCTTTTGTCATTTTTTGCATCCGGATTGCATTACGAACAGAACACAAACACATATCGATCATCGCGGCAGCGGCCCGGTTTTTAATTGATTCGTAAGCTTCTCGCTGTGACACCACAGACTTGCATTGTCTGAGGCGGCAGAGACGGATTAGAAAGTTTTTGCTTGCTCATTCACTTTGGAGGTTATTACATATGGGATGCCTATTTTCTGGATTAGATGTTTGTGTGTGTGTGTGTGTGTGTGTGTGTGTGTGTTTTCCACTTAACATTGGTGGGCAGGGCCCCCACTTACTTCAACTGCCCACCAACTAATCAATATTACTGTAAGGGCCACAGATTGTTGAAGATAATTAAAAATGTGTTCATCCCTCAAAGTTAATAAATTCCCAACTTTTACCTACCTAAAGTTACCTAAATTTAACTTTTAATGAAAAAAAACTGCAATCTTTGTTACTGAAATGAAACGGACTGCACACAACAGAACGACATCTTTTTTCTCTTTCAGTGAATGCGGATTCTTAAGAATCACCTCGACACAAATAAAGAGAAACTTTTCTTCTCATCTTCTACTAAGAAACGTGCCTCGGTCACCTTATTAAGCAGGATTTTTCTTGGTTGGTTCTCCAAGTTTTTAATTTAACAATTTAACAAATGACCGACTCATATTTAAAATCACCCAATGCTAAAAGCAGATTGTCATTTAATGTAACTATGTTCATGTGGTTAATATGTTATCAATGTAGTATTCATTCAACAAAGAAGTTTATAAATAAAAGCAAAATCTATTTTAGAGGAAAAACACCTGGACTAGACAAAAACAAGCCGTCCATTGTTGGTGCAGGGCGGAGGCAGCCTGCAGCTCTGCTGGATGACTCACGATGGCACAGCAGTGGAGGAAACACTCATCTTTGTTTTTCAAACCCAAATTCATTAGGTACACAACCACAAAAACACATGAAGAGATTAAGAGTGGTAAACCCACTGAAAAAAAAAACAGACAAAGTAAGACGTCGGATTTTCAATGAAAATGAAGGACGGGCGTTTTCTTTTTTTTTTAAATGGGATGATTGGACTTCCTGTTTTGCCAAATTTTCCCCCGTCTGGTATGATGAAATATTCAGCCTCATATTCTGTGATACAACAGCATATTGTCAGCCTTGATTTCTTCCATTTCTTCCTCGTGTTCCGCCCTCATGCCGGATCATCCTTCAAACAGGATGATGTGTGAAGGATGCAGCTTAATGGCTTCCATCGAAAACGGCGGCCTCAATCTGCGATGCCTTTTCATTGCAGCCAACGTTGGAAATAAATCTCTATTCTTAGTCCTGCCTTTGTTGTCGGGGTAAAACACACTCGATATGTGTTGTTTGGCCAAATGTGGCCATGAAAAAACAAAACGTTGAAATTGGTGGTGCACCGCGATTCAGCGTTTCACGAAGAACGGAAACAGAATGCCGATGTACGAGTGTCGGTGCTCTTCTGCTGGAGGCATCTCAGATTCACGTGAGGGACGTTGCGTGGAGCGTGAAATAGTTTCATAAAGCTTTAGGGAGGAGGGGCGTTTGATTCATAACTCTTTCACATTTAAAATGAAGAGTACCTTCAACCGTATCAACCGTAGCTTCTCTTTTTTTTTTTTATGCCATCTGTTGTTTGAATGCCAAACTGCAAAAATCTGCATGTCTCAAAACTAATGAGAAACTAATGGGCCATCTCAAAATGCCCATGAATACGAGCTGTGACATTATGGCGAGCGAAATGATCCGGCATGCAGAGACTCGTCAGTGTTGTGTTTCCCATTACACCAAATGGCTTTTTTCTCTTTCAGTGAATGCGGATTCTTAAGAATCACCTCGACTTGTACACAAATAAAGAGAAACTTTTCCTCTCATCTTCTACTAAGAAACGTGCCTCGGTCCACTAGTCCGTCTTCACATCAACTTCACCAACAATCGGACCTTTTTAAAACTTCAAACAGATGCACTGACCGCGTTGGGCCCACAGCTTTCGTTATCCGATTCTCACTAAGTCGAAGGGAGAAGAAAACAAACAAAAAATATGTGAGATGTGGGTCTGGCAAATAAATTAAGAAGGGCAAATAGTGAAACGTTTTTGGGAAGAACGCCCTTCAACCGTTGTTGCCGAGAGCTTGATTAGAAGATTGAGACAGCTGTTTGTATCGTGAAATTATGAATTATGAAATCTGACTGGAAACACTGGAAAACTGGCAAAATGACGCCACTCGATGGTAACAAACTCAGGCGACCAGCACCATTCCGTATACAAACCTAAATGTGAAAAAATGTGATTTTACGGGGTAATGTTCCAGAGTATTTTGTTAGTTACAACAAACTGTTACATTTTCACACTTTTTTAAGGCCTAAACAAACAACATTTGGGGCGATGGTAGCGCATGGAGTAGGATGCACTGGGAGCCGCAAGGTCGGCGGTTTGAATCCCGGCTACCCCATGGGCCTAGACACCGCCTAATTGCTCCCCAGGCAAAAAAGTAATGCATGGGTTATAATGCAATGTAAGTCGCTTTGGATAAAAGCGTCAGCTAAATGACATGTAATGTAACATTTGAATGGAATATCATATAAAGGGAAAGTTCACCCCAAAATTACAAATACGACAAAATAGATATTTCAGTTCATACTATTTGATGTACCTGAGCCTGGACACATCTGCCACATGTTTACTTTCTCTCAAAAATAATGTGATATATATATATATTGTGACGGGGCAAAGAAACACACGGCACAAGGGTCACGGTGAGTGCCCCGAATGGGCGGATTTTATTTGAGTGCGTGAGGGATTTTTCCCCTGGTGCTCGCTCCTCTCTCAGTCGCCTTCCCGGGGCGCGGTGCTGCGTGCGTCCGCGGCGTCCGTGGGAGTCCAAGGGAAACGAGGGATCGCGGTCACCCACTGCTCTCTGGGGGAAAATAACATAAGACTTGTTACTCGGGGTCCTGCGGGACATCTTCCTCCCCCCCGGTGTGTGCCACTGAGGCTTATCAAGCCCGCGCCTGATGGCACGCAGGTGTGGCCGCTCAGCCCGTGATGAGCAGGGTGCAGGTGTGTCTGCTCTGTTTCCAGGGCGACGCTGACAACGGCTCAGGACCTTGTGTCACAATATATATATAAAACAGTAAAAGGCAAAGTAGGTGTTATTGATGTTTGGGGTGAACCGGATTCCGGTTGTTTCCTGTCTGAATTTGTTTAGCTAAGTTTAGCATTACCATGAGAAACGGAGCCTGGATGTGTGTGTTGACCCCAGTTGTTCTCTGCAGACGGACTGCTCCAGCGACAGCGAGAGCGAGGACAACTTCATAGTGGTGCCACCGCGAGACCACCTGGGCCTGGCCATCTTTTCCATGCTGTGCTGTTTCTGGCCTTTGGGGATCGCGGCATTTTACTTCTCGCAGGGGGTGAGGACAGATGCACACACATGCACGCACGCACACATGCATGAACATGGCGCAGACGCCTCAAAGATCGCTGCGTGTCACAGCACCTTTCGGATGTGCATATGAATCCCTTTTAAAGCCTATTTGCAAAACCTACCAAAAAACAGGAGGTGATAAGAGAACAAAGGTAAGAGAGGCAGCCTTTGAACTAGCGGTGTCTTTTTAAGCGGATTGAACATGAACGCAATTACAGGTGTGGTTGCTTATTAGAGGTGACGGGCACTCGGACTCGCTAGAGAGCCTTACTCGAGCGGTTGTTTGAACAGCAGTATTTTATGGAAGAAATGCATGAAAACACTCAATGTTAGCTGTCAAGAAATTTAACCCACGCTGTAAAAAAAGATCCTAATTGTATGGAATATATATGTAACATCTTTACAGTAGTTTTTTAAAGGGTGTGCAAAAATCTGTTAAATTACAGTTTTTCTCTGCAGTACTTTTAGCTTTATTGAAGGTGTTTGGTTGTAATAATACAGGAAAAATCTGTAAAATAACAGTGTTTCTCTGTAAAACCTAAAAACATTCTGTTAATGTATGGTTTTCTTTGGTGTATGTTTAAAAGCACATATAAAGCACATGCTGCACACACGCAAACAGACAGAGGCTTTGACTTTACATTCTTATCAAATGCCCGAGCATTTAGCAGACTCATCTGCGGGGGTTGAGCAGTCCGAGGCAGATGAAGGCAGTCTGTGAATTATCTTGTCAGGAGCTAATTTGATTCTTCCTGGGTAATTACGGGGAAGTGATGGCTGTGTTTAGGGATGGATGGTTTTCTTGCCAATCTCCCTGCTTTAAAAGGTGGCGTCCAAAGGAGCTGTCAGGAGAAGATATAGTGGGAGTCCCAACTCGCTTCATTTTATAGCTCAATAACCCACTTCGCTGGGCTTCGCTTCATTCAATGGTTCAGTGAGCGTCCCCCACTAACTAAATTAATTAATTCTACAGGATTTAGCACAAGGATATTGCAGGTTTATAAACTGAAGTTTATGCAAGCAGGATATGTGAAATATCTGTTATATCTGTTATCCGCTACTTTTTGGTCGACCAAATCTAAAAACTTCTTCCCCAACTGTTCGTACCCTCATTCACCAGATGCATTATGGGACTGGAGAAGGGCGGCAGATTGAGCTGTGGAGAAAAGTTTGGAATTGATAACACATCAGCTGGCCCACTTACTCCGGGGGGGCACTCTCAAACAAACAGCTTAGCGACCGTAATGGAGTCTGCGGACGGCCGATCGATAGTGTTTTTGTCTCTTTGGAAGGTCAGAACCGGTGAAAACAGAGCGAGCCGCTGCATGGACCCCCCCCCCCCCCCCCCCCCCAGGGAGAAAAAATATCGGCCTGCTTTGAGTTTGCCAAAAACGACATCTTCAATTAATTCTGTGTGACGTCTTTAAAGCAAATTGTGATTTGCTATTTTTGGATGCAGCTTTTACCGCCCGCACGCACAAACGACTGATAATGACTAAAATAACAGGAATTTTTTTTAGTGTTTTGTTGAGACGCTGATGAATTTGTCTCTCAGCCCAGAGACATCTGTGCAGGAGGCGCAGCGACTTTTCAGGTTTTAACAAGACTCGAAAATTCGAGAATTGAAGTCGTGTTACAGCGCACAAGTCATCGTAATGGCTAATTCCTCTTTAATCAATCTGTACGCGTGTCTCTGTGTTGGAGGTGGAAAGAGACACGCAGGAACTGAGAGACAGAGCTGTTTGTTTGTTTGTTTGGAAGGAGAAACCTGTTAAAGGTGCTGAATTGGCTTCCCGAAGAGCGCCGTCACAATTGGGGTCCACATGCGACGCCTGAGACGTTATCTTCTTCTCCGCGACACCACGTTTCAATCGTTTGGTCAAGGTTGTGCAGATAAAGCCGCTCGTGCTTCTCAGCGTCTTCCTCTCAAGGGCACTTAAGGAAAAGCAGGATAGCTCTTTCAACCCGCCGTCTGTTTCACGTTTGTTTCATTTGTTTTAGGTGGAGGAAAAATGATTCTTAAAGAATTTATATTAGTTAATATTAATAAATGATATCAGTGCAAAAATGAAATTGTCCTTCAACTCTTCGTCCCACCCATTAAACCGCACTGTGTCACATTATTTCGAAAAGACTTTGCTTCGGGGTCGTATTACAATATCCCATAACACCCACCCCCCCATTCTCGGGGCCTTTGTTTC
Organism: Pungitius pungitius; assembly: GCF_949316345.1. Classification (NCBI taxonomy): domain Eukaryota; kingdom Metazoa; phylum Chordata; class Actinopteri; order Perciformes; family Gasterosteidae; genus Pungitius; species Pungitius pungitius. Next base: position 2,873,668 of record NC_084919.1, on the reverse strand, counting down.
AATAATTACAGCGTTGATATAGAAGCTAAAGTCCCCTTTTCAAAATGTTCATGCTGACCTTTCCAGGCTTTTGTGTGAAAAGTCTTTCTCTGCGGCTCTCATCCGAGTGTCCTTTCAGAAAGACCCCATGTGTAGTGTTTTGGGGACGTAGCAACCGCTCAATGGAATTTTTTTTTCACATTTATTATTTATATATTCTCATGTCGATAAACTGCTGTGCTCAAAGCAGTGTGGGATTCAAAGCTGTCATGAGGATTTGCGTATTGGGCCTCTAGCGTGGTGCAAGAAAAATTTGGAGGGTTGTTAAGGAAGAAAAAGTTCTCACTTTGTCAGCGTATCCGAGGCACTTTTTTTCTTAAATAATATGATATCTTTTGATGAAGGACTTTTCTTTGCTGTACGGTATTTTGCAGGGAAATGTTCCACTTCTGCCTCTTCATCTGAATATTAAAACCAGCGCCACGTCGAACTCTGTGTCGGTCGTGATTTGCATTCCGTCACTCTGAGTCAACTTGCTGCAGGACCACAGACAGAAGATCTGCGCGGCCGCTCTCTCACCCCTGTTTCTATGACTGTAGTGCAAATGGGCAGAGGCTATGAGATTATACAGTATTTTTCCATAATGCTAGCCACAATGCGCAGATGAAAAATAATCAGCTGATATCAAATATTTAGGAGAAAACTCAAACAAAAAAAGAGCTGTTTGTTACTGAATCCTGCGAGACGAACTAACCGTGAGTCTAATCACCTCGGGCTTCCCCCTTCAGTTAGTGCTGCACATCTAAAATAAAGGAGATTCATGGTCAGGAAACCAGCTGGCTCCTCTGAACGAGTAAAAAAAAAAAAGAAGCAGCGGCTCGATTCCAAAGTCCTCGTTGTTGTGCGCCGAGCGAGGTTAGGCGTCCTGGAGAGAGACCTCATTTCATCCACTTCCATGGCCGGGCCCCGAGATGTGAGTGGAGCCTCGCTTTGGTGTTTATCTCTCGATTCATCCCCCCACGGCCAGACACAGGACCGTCATCACAGCGTCCCACTAGCTGTCGCAATACCTCTCTGGCCCCCCTCCCCACTGGGAACAAGAACCTTGTCTTTTAATTCTTGCTCTACAGTTCCAAAGTAAATGTTTGTAAGAAAATGACAATATTGGGATATTGGGACCAAAGCACTGCATTATGAGGTACAATTAATTATAGTTGTGCATTGACAATATTGAATACCATTACCCAGAAAAAAAAGGTGGAGATTATCATATTATTCTGAAAAAAACAGAACAGAAGATATTTGGGGTGGAAAACACTAGAGATAGAAAAACAAAGTCCAAAAAAAGCCACGGCAAATTCAAAACAGCAATTCTCTTTTTTCCATTTCCCTCTCGGCAAGCAAGTCAATTTCCAGATGAGACTCAGAACAAGCAGCCGGGTAAACACATCAACAATGGGCACGACAGACGAGAGAAAACACTATTGATCGCTGTATTTTCAAGCAAAGACTCGTATCCAGCACTGAATAATAAAAGCAGCAAGAGCGCTTCTAGCATCAGTTCTTTGCCTCTCTAACTAAAAGGAAATGGATGCTTTGTGTTGAACATTTTTATTAGTATTAAATATTACAAAAAAC
>NC_084919.1:2758802-2871851 GCF_949316345.1 Pungitius pungitius | reverse complement strand
ACTCGTGTGAAGGTCGGTTGTCTGCAGAAGACGGGCCTGTTGGTCAGTAGAGCTCCAGGTAGAAGCATCACAAGCTTTCAATCATTACATAGTATTTTTTTCTATTTATTTCACATCTCCCATTTTGGGTGAAGCGAAATGAAAGCGCCGATCGGCCTCCTCCTCGTGCGAGAAGTTGCGCTTTAATTAGAGCTTCGCGCTGCTCATTGTTTTCTGAGGCCGATTCTTTTCTTAGCTACTGTTGTTTTCACTGCGGTGAACCTTTTCCTAGAGAGAGTTGGAAACCCAGAAGAAATACACAGGGGGGGCGGGGGGGGCGGGGGGAGGGGAAAGAGCCTGATTGCAAATGTTGCAGGAGGGTTTTTCGCTTGCAGGCACGCTGTAAGCCAGCGACGTGATTAAAGCAATTCTGAGGTTCCAAACTCACGTCACATTGTTTTTAAGGGTCATTCTGCCTCCGGTAAAACACATTTTATATTATCAATATTTGGTTCATCTACTGGCTTCATGATGCAACTTTAGTTTTTCACTGATTAGACAAAAAAAGAGTTTTTTTCGACAGAAAAAGGGGCTCATTTAGCTTGCTACTGTGAAAGGAACAGGTTGTGGTTTTCAACATACCTTTATGAATGTATAATGATGTTAGTGGGCACTGGTTTGTTTGCTGAAAGGAAAGCATAAAAGGAGGAAGGTTCTGTGCCGTTTTGCCTCCGTTTGGTTCCCAAGGCTACGGATAGAAACCAGACGCATTCTGCTCATGAAGAAAAAGCCTTTGGTACAGACTTATATTTCTCTATAACTTACATGTCTTATATATTTAGAGGGTATATTTACCTGCATGTACCTCTTTTAAGAAGAAGTTCCCGTCCCCCGCTGAATAACACAAATAAGAAGTGCTGCATTTTTCACTCATGTATGAGAAACATCTGCATTAGAGATGGAGACAGTTGAATAGAAATCGTCACTGAGGTAAGAAGCAAATGTGCTGCTTTTCTTAGGCACGGGAAGATCTCTCTAATCACCATTAGGGTCACGGAGCATCTCAAATAACGTGGAAGCTTATCGGGAGTCTGAACTCCTCTCCTACAGAAATGCCTGAATGACGTTTATGCGATTATTTGAACACGTTAATGTTCGTCCTCTCAGGGCCGCACCGCGATTGTTGTGTTCCTTCGCTTTCCGCGGCGCGTTTCATCACGGAGGGGCAGATATCAGGCTTTTAATGCGTGTTTGAAAGAGCGAGTGAATAATGCAGGTCGGTCCGGGAACCTCGTGGAGAAAAAGAGGGGAAAAACAACTCTCTCATCCATGACCTCTCGGGCGAGTGCAGCCCCGCGTTTCCAGGAAAAAGTCCATTCAAATGCGATTAAAAGCGCTTCCACATAATAATTTTTTCACATAACTTCGGCGTTTATCTTGGTTCTGCACTCGTCGGTTTGTCTGCGAGCAACAGGGCGGGGGGGGGGGGAGGAAAAAGGGGGGGAGGGGGGGCGAGATGGAACTAATGTTATGGATTTTCGTGGAAGCGCCCGGCCACGGTCGAGAGGGTCCAGATACCTCCGTGAAGATTTACTCATCAACTCGAAACGCAAGCGAGGAAGAGGAGCGAAGTCACACAGAGGGGGGGGGGGGGGGGGGACCACAGGAGATTGTTTGCGCGCGCAGCCATTGGACGTCGGTCAGGAGGAGGCAGCAGGCCAAGCTGAAAGGGAACATGTGCTTTTCTGGAAGATAAGATTATGTAAAAGTCGACGAAGCTGCAGGCGGTGAGGAGACTCACGCTGCGCCTTGCGTTGCGCAGCTCCGCGGGCTTGTTACACTTTGCAGGGGTGTATTTCGGTATCCTGTGAAAGACACTTTGTTCGCACTGAAGCTACAGCTAGCGTTAGCGTAGCATCAACACTAAATAGAGCAGACAAAAAGATTTTTGGCAAGCGCATCTGGGCGGATGTGATAAGCATGTTGGTAACAAACTAAGGCTAAGTAATCCAGAGGTTCAGAGGTCACACATTAAGCACAACTAACAATTATGTCGTTTGTCTTTTAACAGCGATAACACGTCTATTGTGAATTCTTTTGGTCACAGAAATCGTGAAAGTCGTGATATTGTAATGAACGAGGAATGAAATAACATAAGATTCATGACAGGCTTGCGTGCTTCTTGTATTAACCGCACAGACACGAGAGTGGTATTGATCCAATGAGCCGTCACCCGGGACCAAACGTCCAGCTGCTAGGATTTGGTTCATTGGTTCAGTTCAACAGTAAAAAAAATAAGTCCAAACACGCTCTAAGATTTGAGAGGATTTCTCTTCATATTTTATGTCTCAGAACAAGTGATTATCAGCTGCAACCTGCCGCACACAAACACAAACAAGAGAAACCCACGCAGCCATTTAAATATTCCGCCTGTGGCAAAAGCACGTCAGCTTTTGCTTCTGCAGGAGTAAAAACCAATCTTTTTTTGTTTTTTCTTTCTCCATATTTGCTTCTGTGTGCGCTCAGGTTTGTCCGCCTCGTAAACATCTCCGACCGGGCCGCTCGAAAGGCATCTTCTTCAGGAGAGAGAGAGAGAGAGAGAGAGAGAGAGAGGAGAGAAGGGCACGGATGAAACATAATAAAAAATGGACAACTCCAAGGGGACCTGCAGCGAGAGGAGCCGCGGGTGTCTGGTGACGGAACGCCGGATTCTCAAGAAGCCGCAGTCCAAAATAAAAAAAAAAGAACACATTTTTCTTCCACTGGACACAAACACGAACCCCTCGGCTCACCAAAACGAACGTGTTTCGGAGACAAACCCAGCGGGCCGGATTCGAATGCTGCTTCACTAAAGGAGGCATTAGAAAAGGGATCGGCGCAGCAGGTTGAAGGGGCTCGGGCCTTTCGCGTCGTCACAGGTACGGCAAGTGCAGATTTGCTCCCTGAGCGGGTGGGGGGGGGGGGGGGGGGGGGGATACTCGGCATCAATCGCATTCATGACTGTTTGGTGTTAATTGAGAGCAATCGAAATGTCTACAAGGCAACGCTGACTCTCCAATGTCAAGGTGGCAGGAACACAACTCCCATTAGTGGGAGGACCGAGTCGATTATCTTGACCCTACTCTCACACAAACCCCCCAGCGTCTGAACATGTCATCAAGTGCCACAGTGTGTGTGTGTGTGTGTGTGTGTGTGTGTGTGTGGCGATTCAATAAGGGACCGTCCTAGATAGATAGTGTGTGATAAAGGGCTCATGAAATGTCATTAAATGGTAAGAATGATGACATGCTTGGCTCTCGACTCATGAATCATTCCACTTCCTTATAACTCCAGCCAGGCGACTGTCACACTAATGATTCCTAAATGATTTCAAACACGTTTCAAATGGCATCTGGAGCTGCTTGTCTTCAAGTGCGCTCGCGCTTGATTGAACGCACGGCGTCTCGGTGGGAGTTGTACTACAGGCTCTGTGTCTCTGTAGATGATGCTTACAGTAGCATGCAGCTTTAGGCAAAAATGAAATGGAAACAGCAACACTCCCCCCCCCCCCCCCCACACACACGCACTAGTCATTATCTTTGACAATACACCCGGCTCTGTGGGAACACCTCCTGCAGCCGCCACTCCACTCGCGTCTCCTCCTGTTCCTGCACCTGTAACGTCTTCCTTCAAACACAAGTCTTCCTTTTTAGGGTTGGCAGGTTGGCCAACGCCATTATCTCAACCTCAGCCGCCGAGGCAGCACACAGGGACCAGCTCCAGGTGAGACTCCTCTCCTTTGTCCCTACGCGGAGCCGCGCCGCTTCTCCTGGTCGACAAAAGGCAGTTTTGCAGGGAGGCGGCTCTTGGAGGGATGATTGACTCATCGCTACAGTCTCTCGACGCGGCGACCACGAGACGGAGGCGGGAGCAAGCGAAAGAGGAAAGCTGCCTCGGGGGAAGGAGACGAGGCCGCGGCCGCCGCCGGCGGCGCCCGACAGACGGGGAGTGATTTACTGCCTTCCTGACTGACTCTAACGTCGTTGTCTCCTAATTGAGAGTCAATTATCCGCCGATGACAGCCCATGTCCGACGGCGAGATGGTACGCGTGAAGGCTTTGTTGACTCCCCTCCCCCCCCCCCCCCCCCCCCAGGGCACGCCCAGGTTTACAAGGCTCCACTCCGGTAACAAATCAATCCAGCCTGCAGACGTTCTCCAGCGGGGGGGGGGGGGGGGGGGGTTGAGTGATGTCTGGGGACACACCTGTGCCGCAGGAAGAAGCTTTTCATTTTAAACCGGCTGCAGGCTGGGTGATCGGCCTTGATTGTTGCGTCTGGGATAGGGATGGATGACAGCGAGTTGCAGGAGAATTGATGGCGGGTCGCGCTTGGAGGCGGAGCCTGTGGCTGGATGGGGACTCGGGGCGGGACGCAATGGACGCTAGCACAGCTGTGATGTTTCTGCAGAAACCGACGCACTTTTAGAGAAAAGAAATAGGAAATAAAGATGGACACCTGCTGATAGCTCCAGAACCTGTGCTTTAGGGCCTGGTGCATTAGCAGACCTGCCGACTGCCCTTCAATCGCTAATTGTGCTCCGGGCGGAAGAATCCAGCTGTGAGGGTTATTGTGGAAAAACTCTCATCCTGAGTCAAAGGCTGCTGGTGAAGCACGGCGGTTTGCTAAATCAATGTATTGATGATGTTGCAACAAAAGCACCCTTACATAACTCGCCATTTAGCCAGGCCTCGCTCTGCTGTGTGTGTGTGTGTGTGTGCATCTCATACAACAGGTATGAATTAAGGCGGTCCTTGAGACCTGAGCTGCGTCTCAAGGACCGCCTTAATTCATACCTGTTGTTGCACATTTTCCCATTGTCTCCCATAGTGGACCAAAAACAGCTTGGTGAGGCAGTGTTCACGCAAACAGCCCTGCAAACAGCCCTGCAAACAGCCCTGCAAACAGCCACACAAACAGACCACGCAAACAGCCACGCAAACAGCCACACAAACAGCCACGCAAACAGCCACGCAAACAGCCACACAAACAGCCCTGCAAACAGCCACGCAAACAGCCACACAAACAGCCACGCAAACAGCCACGCAAACAGCCACACAAACAGACCACGCAAACAGCCACGCAAACAGCCACACAAACAGCCACGCAAACAGCCACGCAAACAGCCACGCAAACAGCCACGCAAACAGCCACACAAACAGCCCTGCAAACAGCCACGCAAACAGCCACGCAAACAGCCACACAAACAGCCACGCAAACAGCCACGCAAACAGCCACACAAACAGCCACACAAACAGCCCTGCAAACAGCCACACAAACAGACCACGCAAACAGCCACGCAAACAGCCACGCAAACAGCCACACAAACAGACCCGCAAACAGCCACGCAAACAGCCACGCAAACAGCCACGCAAACAGCCACGCAAACAGCCACACAAACAGCCCTGCAAACAGCCACGCAAACAGCCACACAAACAGCCCAGCAAACAGCCACGCAAACAGCCCTGCAAACAGCCACGCAAACAGCCACACAAACAGCCACACAAACAGCCCTGCAAACAGCCACGCAAACAGCCACACAAACAGCCACACAAACAGCCCTGCAAACAGCCACGCAAACAGCCACACAAACAGCCCTGCAAACAGCCACGCAAACAGCCACACAAACAGCCACGCAAACAGCCACACAAACAGCCACGCAAACAGCCACGCAAACAGCCACACAAACAGCCCTGCAAACAGCCCTGCAAACAGCCACACAAACAGCCACACAAACAGCCACGCAAACAGCCACGCAAACAGCCACGCAAACAGCCACGCAAACAGCCCGCTCCATCAGCCAACGAGGCCAAGCCTTATAAAGTTTCCGATCGGAGCTGCTGCAGCTCACAGGGAAACACTAGTCATGGGCTTCTGTTTGTTCCTGGCCTTATCAGTGTATTACTTTCATGGATAACTTGGAACTAATTAATCAGGGAATGGAAGGAGGGATGGGATTTGCCTGCTTGCACTTGCTCTCTTTTATTTATTTTTTTCAAAAAATGTTGTTTCAAACGCCAACTCTTCTCACAGTGCTCTGCGGGGCTTTTCTGGAGCAGTTGGAATCCAGATACGGGAGAAGTGGTTAAGATAAACACTGTGCGTATTTCCTAATTTAAGACGCTTTGGGTTTTTTTGTCGTTTTTTTTTGCATCACACTGCCACCGCTGTTTGGTTTGAATGTTTACGATATGTGTCTGCTGGCTGCCCTGCAGCGCTTTACAACCATTTGAATGAAAAATAACATGAGTTGATTTAAAAAGAAATATACACACACACGCTGAACAAATATGCAAATATTTGCTTTGATACAATCTAGCAATTTAATCTGTTAATGCCTGAGGAAGCCTTTTAATGGAAACTGAGTGTTGTTAAAGAATAATCTTGAAATCAGCTCACAATCCCATTGTTGCAGATAAAGAAACATGAAAAATGCACACGGCCCCGGAAACAGGAGAAATATTCTATTATAATCCCACATTACTCTTCAGTCTTGTGACAATCCGGTTAATGTGCCATGTATTCCGGGACAAAGGTCTAAATGAAACTGGAGTATGAGAACCTGTGCGCTTACAACCCCGGTGTGTGAAAAGCCAATGGCCTGTGACCACTGCAGAAAGGAGTAAATCACGACCTGCTCAGTCTTTTCCTGCATCGTTGACCCTTTTAAGGAGCCCCATCATCCCAATTCTGCCTCCCCCCCGGTGACTCCATGTTGTGGCGTTTTCCACCCACGAGCTAATTGGAGGAAATCGGTGGTAATCTGGTGTCTTAGAAAAAACCCGCTTAATGTCTCCGGTGCTGCACCTTGTCGAGGACCCTTAGAAAGATGCATCTAATTTCAACAGGGAGAGCAAGCGATTACAGAACGAGGCCTCGTCTCCGCCTCACAGATGTCTACTGTCGCCGTCGCATTTAGCGGAGCCCCTGAAGTCGGCAAACTCCTGGCACGGCGCCCTCCCTCCATTAAGCACGAACAGATGCTGCGAGATTCTCAGGGACGCGCACCTACGCTCTGCGCAACACGCCAGAGTACACAACGCGCCAGGCGACAAAGACAATGAATGGCGACATCGTAGGAAGTCTGCACAACCCTTGATTCTGCGCCATGTCGAGGTTTTTTACTTTTTACAACTTCCCAGGATGGAAGCGACGGAAAGGTAGCATACGCTATGGTCAGTGTATGGTTTACAAAAAAAGCTTGGTTAAGGGAGAAATGTCGCACAGCTAAGCCGAATGTTATTGTTGGGCAAGAGACACACACGTGAGACGTGTCGGTACCCGTTGCACACGCGATGACCTCAGAGGTTGGCATCTGCAAAGGAGTCCAGGGGTTCTGGCCCAAAAGTCGGCCTACTTCCTCGACCCGACGGATTGCTGCAAAGAATGCGGGAAAGAGCCGAAAGTCGAAAAGCACACACACACACACCGGGCTTATTGCTTGGCGGGCGAACCCGTTGCCGCCCTGCAGGGCAGCTCACAGACGATCCATTAGCGGGAGGGAACAGAGACAACACGGATCATTAGGCATGAAGAAACAAGTGACCGGAATTCGATGTTCCCCCGACACGTGCAAAATCCGCTCAAAGGCACTTTGTCAGGGACTCGCTCTCGTACCGGCGTCCGTGGTGCCGTCTGTTGAGCCACATTCCAAATGAAGCTTTCTCTCCACTCCATTTGGTGAGCCCATTTTTCCTCATGTGCCTCCTCACTTCATACAGCTAAATGGTGAGAGAACAGGGACGACTCGTGAATCCCACCTTGACCAAAGACAGACGATTACATTATACTTTAAGGCATCATACTTCAAGTAATATGAAGGCTAAACACATATAGTGCTGGATAAGATTTGTATTATTATTGATTATTTCATTATTATTCAAACGTATGGAGATCTACAATTATTTAAGAAACAGGAGGGATCATATTTGGGGTATGAAACACGTTGCTTTAGTGATGAAATGTACCCTCATGCTTCCGCCTAATTTCTGCTCTCGCTACAAATCCATCATCTGAGTAGCAGCTCGTGGGAGTTATTCCTTGTCGTTCTCTCTCCTCAGCCTCAGAGCATGGGAGGAGAGCAGGAGAAGGGCCTCGCATTACCGCCTCGCGCTTCCGAATGGGAGTTCATCGACTGGGGGATGTGTGTTCATTTCATAGGCTTGATATCTAACTCGCAGGGAGGGAAGGGGAAGTGTGAGGATTAGCGGGCCGACAGACACGCAGCATGGAGGTATGTCTGGCTCTGTTGACTCTGTGGGGTCCCGATAGACTCTGTGCACACATAGAGAGAGGTATATATATATATATATATATGCGGGGGCCGGTGGGTTGATGATAGAAAACACACATGCCGATATGTCATAGGGCCCACACACACAGCACACAGATAAATGTTAATGCCTGAAAGCACAATTTATTTAGGATACGCCGTTGTTATAAAAGGCTCCCTTACTTTTAGAAGTAGCTCAAAGTCACGTGTGTCATGCCCTCCCTAATATTACATGGATTTGCTAGACTCCCACCTACATGAAGCTCAGGGAAGACTCCCAGCACACTGCGTCTTTACCAGGTAGAGATTCACACAAAAATCACACCAAAAAAATATAGCTATTGCAAATTTCATTACTTTTTTTACAAGGCTTTTCTTTCCACAATATTTTTTCAAAACATTTTTCAACATTATATTTATGGATTTTTTTTCCATGACATTTTTCGACTCAATATATTTTGCATTTTTTGCCAAAACATTTTTGACATTTTAACATTAACACTTTTACCTTATTTTTTTCCAAATGTTTTTTAAAGAAAAAATTTGAGATATATTTTGAATATTTTTTTCTTGTCATGTTTTGATCCAAAATGAAAATACTTTTTTGTAACTAATTTTTTTAGATTTTATTTACATAGATATGCACATAGGATTTTGTAATCTTTTAGTGCTTTTAACAAGCCATGATTTAAATGCAGGGAAAGAAAAGCCTTGGATCCAATTTGCAATTCAAACCATACCTAATTTACACCAAACATGCATATGGGAATTCAGCCACCTGTGAATTTTGCGTACCTGGGCTTGCGTATGCGAATAGTTACGATCCGTTTGGCTGCAAGAGACCATATCGGCCATCTCTGCACTGCTCTGTGTGTGTGTTTGTGTGAGCCACTGATCATCAGCACAGCTGTGGCATTGCAATAAACGCAGCATCGGGTTCAGCTCAAGCAATTCATACATCATCCACACAGTAGGGAAGACCCTACAGTTATTTGTGAGGACGCACTGTTAACCCGCTCCATCTTCAGAGCCATTTGTCATCTGCGCACTCAGCACTGAGATGATTTCCTTGAAACCCTTTGGTCTCAAACGTGTGACTAACTTCTCCCACAAATCAACCATTAGACACATTTGTACATTTCTAATCTCTCCATAGATCACTATATCGCAGGCAGAGTTCCACATCATTGTGTGCAGTTGTGATTTAGGTGTGTCTGCATGCGTGTGTGATCTTGATCCTTGATTCTGCTTATATATGAGTATGTGGGATTGTGTGGGTGGTAATGTTTTTCAGAGCAAGGATGAAAGGCTTTGAGATGAGAAGAACAAGCCCTTTATTAATACCTCACAGAGATTTATATGCAATCTTTCACCGTGGCTCAGCGGGGCCACATATTGGAGGCCAGTAATCTCAGCCGTGGATTTAGTGCCCGAGTCAAAAGGTCATCCCCCCCTCCTGAACATGTGATTGATCATCTAGATTCACAGGCAGGACACACCAACGCTCAGCCGTATTGGTTCTGTCTGCCAGTACTGATAGCCGGCGAGTTAGCACCTTAAATGTCCACTCCATGTCAGCTTTCTGAGAGATTTAGACACACAGCAGATAACTGTCCACTTTGTCTGATGGGCTTGGTTAGATGTTCTTTCATCCCGTGTTTTTTGACCCATTAAAATGTTTGCCTGTATCATTGCCTGGACATTAGCTATCTTTTATACAATGAGTGGAGACGTTCACATAATTAAAGGTCAGAATATTTTTTTTCAGGCACACTCTAGAAAAAGGCACAATGAATGATCGGTTTTTCTTTAAAAACATAGTTTAGACGAAAATTACCCCTCTCAATCATAGCTTGTAACGCACTTGGGTGTGTGGGGGGTGTCAGTATCTGCAGAGCCCTGCCCTCAGCCATATATTGTGAATGCTCCTGGGACAATTACTGAGACACATTGACATGGAAATGTAATTACAATGTCATTAAATGATAATCCAAAACACAGCCATCATAATTTTAGCAAGGCCACCACCTCCACCCCTCTGTGATCTACCGGGCTCTGCATAACCCCAGCTTGGTGCTAGTTAGCAAACGTTAGCATGAATGGATGCAACATTTAGGATCAACTTTATGCCTGCACAAACAACAGCAACATTGTGAGCATGTTATTAGGCTGACGCAGCATTAAGCCGAAAAAGCTCATAATATGGGTGTAGAAACTGCATAGCGTGTAGAATTTAATGAATGGTATTTTATTCAAGCCCCAAGATTTGACTGTTGACTATACCAGTCATGAATAACTAACGTTATCAAACAAGTAAGTGGGGAAAACCTTGATAAGCGTTCAGCACACCGAGTCTCATCTCAGAGAGCTTATTGGCTGTTCTATTCCAGTAATCTCTGAGGTACCCAATGATGTTGTGGGATGTTTTACCACGTCTAGCTTTGTTCCATAACAATGTTCGTAATGAGTGATGTCTAATTTATGCTTGTCGTGCTTTAAAGTAGATCTCATGATACACCGTAAAGTTATAACAATCCTGGAATCCGCTTTCATGAACTGTGTTGGTGTAACCCCAAATTTCTCCCGTACCTGTGCCTCATACGGTGTGTAAATGTTGCATGAATGATTTCTAGTTCTGATGCACAGGTGACACATTGGATGGTAGCACCTGCCATCGGTGGGTGAATGATGACATTGAGCTTTAAAGAGACCAAAAAAAACGACAATTACAATCCATTTACTGTTGACCTAAAAAAAAAAAAAGGTTATTCCTTACTCTGCAAGCGGTACGACCTAAAAGGGTCATCACTTTGTTGCCTGACTTTTTTTGTCCTCGGATCTCTTCTGTTTGTGTGAGAGCCGTGCCTTGATCTCTTCATAGATATTCATCAAACATGCCCGACATTTGTGCACGCCAGCCAAAAGCGTGTCTCATTACTGCATCGAGTTTTACAACAAAGGCTTATGGGACAAAACCCCCGAGTCTCCTTTGCATGTAAACAGACTTTTCCTGGACTCTGCACGATGAGTTATTTTAGAAAGTAATCCTTTCAACTAAGTTGTGAGTACATTTTCTAACTGGGTAATTGCCCTTAAAGCGTGCCACACAAGGGCACAAGCTTAGTGAGCGAGGAAGTGTGTAGAGGGTATTAGGCGATGTGTAGCTCAGCTGGGATTGTGCGCAGCTTGTGTCACTGCCACTTACCTGCTCTATTGACTGTTAAACAACAGACTGCAATAACACTGGACCTTGGAACAGGGGACAGCTCCTGGTCAGCCCATTTGGAAATGAACAGTATCTGGCTCATTTCACAATCTTCACATCACTCTCCTGTGGCAGGTAGAGGCATTCATGCACGAAAAAAACATTCACTTGCAGACATTTTAAAACCCACACATGTTGAATTTGCAAAGACTTGTTAAAGTAAAAATCAAATGGCATCTTTCTGCCATTTTTGCTTTAGCAATAACTAAACTAAATTAGGAACGTGTTGAATGATTGTGGAATGAACGACTTATTGAGTCCAAACAACAGCTGCAGCAGAAATGAGGTGTAAACAGTGAACTGGCATACGTATTTACAACTGATCCAGCAGATTTCGGCTCCATTTTGGTCTCCTCCACCACCGGAACGAGACGTTGTGCTCTTTAGCAGCGAAATGCTCCACGGTTTTCACTAGCTAGTTGCTAACTCTGTGCTGTGTAGCATTGAGCTAACAATGAGGCTCGAGACCAGAGAGAGGGCTTTAAGACAGTAAAACAGCAGGAAAGAAAGATGAAATATAAAGAGTGAAATGTTAATTTGGCTGTTTGAACTTCAATCCCATTCCTGCAGAAGCCACAGCGGCCTCCATTTAATATTTGCGCTGCGTTTTCGTAGTTTTGTATGAAAAATGCTCTCCATGCTCCATTAGGATGAGCAGTGTGTCCTGTACTCTGCCGCCTGTAGCAGGGCTTCATGGGAAATGCAAACTCTGTTCGGACTCTATTTCAAAGACAATGTAACCCCTTTGTGCGATTGTTTGGTATTCAGGACCTGGCAAGACTGGCACACATAGAAATTCCTAACCACCAACCAGGTGGTTCATCCTCCCTGTCTCTTTCTCTCTACACAAAACCAAATGACTCCCTCTTCTGTGTTCAGCAGCTGGAATGCCTCGCCTCCACCAGTGGCTGCAGAGAGCATCTTCTCACAGACGTGGCGGATGTGTGGAGGAATAACTCAGGCAAATGGAAAAGTAAACAGCCGCAGGTGGCCAGGGTATTAGAGGAGATTAATGCAGGTGGCGGGGCTGCGGGGCATTAGCATCAATACCGTCCTGGCTCGAGAGCAGAGGTGGCGTGCTGCTCCTGAGCCCCGGCTCCTGGGGCCCCGCACTCCACTCCAGGAGTGCGGCTACGCTAAGCTCGCCCACCTCCGGCGGAGGGGGGCGGTATCGGCTTTGCATCCTTTTAGCGCAGGAAATGTGGGGCTGGGTGTGTGGCGGTGATATCGTGAAATGAAAGTGCTGTGTTTATCTCACATTTCATTATGGGCCCCTGAGGGGAGGGGGAGAAGGGGGGGGTGGGGGGGGAGGGAGGAGCACGGACCCTGCTCAGGCTTATCAAGAATCTGGTTGAAATTGGGAGGCGACTGCATATCCCACAGCCTCTCCTCACCCTCGTGCTTGAATAGTTGTAGGCTATCACACTGTGGCATCAGTATTCAAATAATGTCGTTTTTTTTCTCGATGGGGCCATGTGCAACTAGCTGAGAGCAGAATGTTAAATTGATGGTGGGGCCGCTTCGATAATATACTTTTGCAGCGCCTCTGTTTTCCAAATCACACGAAGGAGCAAGGAAAGAAGGAACGGAAGGTTGTGTGTGTAGATTGATTGCCAATTAGACAGAAAGTCTGGCCCCTTTTCAGGTTTAGGGACAGGTATTGATGCCCCAGGCCCTCTCGCCGAGCCTTTGTGTGGGATTTTTTGATAAGGTCCATTTGTGTTACTAGGGGGGGGGGGGGCATAGAAATGAACCGCTCTCAAATTTGCACTGTTCTGTTCTCTCAGTGGGAGAGAGCTGCTTTTTGAATACTAAAGAGTGTCACTATATCTTCAAAAGGCAACACTGGATTGATCCCTCAAAGCAACAGAGGACTTTTCCATCAAATCTGGGGATCAATTTATCTCCGTGCTCCACCCGTCTGTGGGCGAAAACGCAGGCACGACGTTAGATCCGGACTCTTGAGGGGTTTGCTTTTGTCTGGTTCTCTATGATTGTCTGTTTTAAGTTATGCATATTTCTCTTTCATTTTTATCACTCTACTAAACCACCGTCAAAGCAGAGGAAAATTCCCCCCCCCATCACTGGGCTTCTGCAAGGTTGGACCAACATTATTCCCATTTCCTTCCGTTAAACGTGTCTCCAGCCGTAGTTGTGGCTCGCTACTGTGATTCAATTTGTACTGGGCGGACGAGTAGAAGGGAGTTTAATATTCAAGAGTGTTTTTTTTGGTCGCGAGTCGGCCTCTTCTCCGAGAGGAACTCTGTTTTCTCCTGCTGCTCCGGAAGAGAGCGTTCCTCAGGGGCCGTTGCAACAAGCCGTTTTTCATCGCTTTACGGACCGAGCACCGGGTGCATGTTTGCTCATTGTTCACCTCCACGTCGTGTCCATGCATAGAGCGATGAATCAACCGGGGTCTATTGGGAAGGTAATCACTCCCTGATTTACTCTCTGAATACTTTAAGAATTCACGCGCACGTTGGAGTGTTGGGTTTGCATTTCGCAATGCGCGCCGACGTCCCGCGTCATGCTAATTGCGGCCATTTGTACAACCTAAACCCGGCCGATTGTCGTCTGCATGCGTACCCATATGTATGCACCGTTATCGTAATGAGGGACACTCATCATGTCTGCAACCCAAATTAATTTGTTTCAATTATCGTTGGATTTGTAGAAGTGGTCGCTGAATGCGACGTCCCGCGATGGGAGTGTCGTCGCGTTCCTTCACGTCATTTCGGGAAGAAGCGGCTTGGTTCAACTAAGGTCGACGGAAGCACGCAGTTAACATTTTGATTGGTTCAAGCTCTGTTCGGTGAAAATTAGATTGAGATCCATTGTAATGTCAAGAACTGTGAGGGTATTAGAGGGGAAGATGCAGGTGGCGAGCTGCGGGGAAATTAGCATATCAGCTCTCCGATGACATCAGGACCGCAGAGAGCCTCTACATCTTCCGTCGAAAACTCAAGACACACCTTTTTAGACTCTACCTTGACTAAAACACTAGCAAACCGTAGCACTAACAAATGGTAGCACTTAAATTGTACTTATAATGGCACTTTTCTATAACATGTTTTGAAACTGCTTATTTGATGAAAAATGTACTTTCTTGTTAGTTGTTCTTCTGAGTTTGTATCTCTATGTGGAAATGCACTTATTCTAAGTTGCTTTGGATAAAAGCGTCAGCTAAATGACATGTAATGTAATGTAATATCAGCTTGCCGTCCTTTTAATACTGGCGATGGCGGGGGGGGGTTGGGGGGTGATATCATAACATTTAAGTTATGCGTTTATCTCACATTTCATCATGGCTCAGGGGCAAAAATCGCATTCACTGTCGAGGCTTATTAAGTATGTTGGTTGAAATGTGGAGACTACTGGATATTCACCCTTCCAGCCATTGCACCGTGAATAACGATCTGTTTACTTTCTTAACATCACATATAAGCAGCCTTTCAATTATATCCTTATATTGATAGCATTTATTCACGTTATGCTGTTTCATTTAAAAAATGTAGTATCATTATAATATTGTTTCACATTGTGTTGCTGCACTTTCATCACACATATTGCATTGTAACTGCGTCGCGTCGGGTCACGTGACCCGGCTCTCCTCACTATCTGGGTGACATTTGGAGGAGGCTGCTTGTGAAGACTTTGCATCTCGTGTCACACGGACCAATTAATCCGATCGATCTTTGAAGTTCAGACTTTATTTTAAGACCCCGTTGGAAGGACCGAGTAATGACTTTTTCTCACCTCATTCCTCCGCGTTGTCTGGAAGGCGGCGATAGATCATACATCCTCAGCGTAAACAAAAGGCAGAGTCATGAGACCAAAGAAAGAATAGCGGTTGAAAGAGAACTTTACCTTTTATGTTGGAAACTCCTCGGAGCCCTTCATGGAAGACTTGCTTTCTTCGTGTAGTACCACGGGCGGAAGAATAGATGAGGTATAAATGTTCAGTTGTTTCTGTGGGGAAATCAGGTTGTAAATGCGGAATCCAAGGAGCAAGTTATAAAGGAGAAATTGAACAAAGGGACAAAACAGGAGGCTGGAAATAAAGTTTTTCCTAAGTACCACATTTAATAACACCAAGTTTTACATTTTGAGACATTCACAATGAGATTGACTGTCAATTTAGCATTGCTAATTTACATGAAACCATCAGTCCCTATTTCCTTTAAAAGCTTCCTTATTTACAGTCAGCATACAAGCATGAGAGAGGAAAAAGGTACTTCCCAAAATGTCAAACAATTCCCTTCAGCTAGCCCCCAAATCCCAGTTCAACCTGTTCTGACCACTAAGCACAAACCCGTCTCTGCTTGTATTGGTGTATCTCATCTATAGAGTGTTTATTACCTTCTCAAATAGCAGGGAGCCATCACTGTGTGCTGAAGCCAACCAATAGAGAAAGGCCCCGACGTAGGGTAGATTTTCTTGTAACTCCCTTCGGTTGTCTCAGGCTTTATTTTCGAGATCAATCCTACGAATCTATTTGCTCGTGCCGGCCTTTGAGCTGTCTGGAATCGCTCTGCATCCCGCATTGAATCCATTCCAACTGTGTGTATTTGCACATGCTGAGTTTGGAGGGAGTTAGGGAGTTACGTCCACGCTGAAGGAATAAGGACAAAGTAAAAAAAACTTTGTAACAACGCCGCAGGTCTCGCCCAAAATCTCTCTCGCTCACTCGTATCAAATTGACCTCCACATGAGCACACACACACACACACACACACACACACACACAAGGCTGAACTTCACTGTAGTTGTGCAGAGCAAAATAAGCTTTAATAAGATAAAAGGAAAGTTCTGGGTTTTGTGTCCATCGTAGCCTTAATGTCCACAGCGAGGGGCCGGATTGGGAACGTGGATGCGCGTGGAAAAATACAATTTTATTTTGGCGATGGCTTCAAAGAGCAGCGGCCTTACACCCTTTCAAACTCTCAAAAGTTAAGAAGAAAAAATGTCTTCGTACCAGAAGGGCAATATATTTCGTTCCTCAGAATTTAAAAGGAAATAAATGGTTTCATACAAATACAAATGTAATGCAGTTCTCTTTTGTTTTTGTTTCTTAATTTTAAGGTCACAAAGGGGGGGGGGGGGGGTACGATCCTAAGTGTGTTATTATATCCATATCCACCTCTTCTACATTTCCTCACCGCTCCAGTATTTTTTCCTCCTTAATGATTTTTCAAAAGCAATATGGTCCAATTCTGGTGATTCAATCAAGGAGTTCTGCTCTTAGAGCCGGCAGATGAACAAATGCACTCAGACAGGATTTGGGACTCCTCGGCCTTCGTGTGAAGTATTACAGAACTGATTGGAAGTGACAGCGCTATAATTCAGCATGGTGAGAGCGACCAGCCTTTGCTCCCCAACACACACACACACACTCACAAAGGTAACACACAGGTAAAGTACAGCTAATTATCTCACATTTGCATCTTTGTATTGGGATGCTTAACCTGTTAGAACCGCGAGATCCCCTCCTCGACAGCCTGATGAGATGGTTCCGCGTGGGTCACATCATATTTTTTAAGACACCTGAGTGGGGGGGGGGCAGCGCAAATCCTCCAATTGGGTCGTAACGCTTATAAACCTCGTTATAGATCTTGTAGATGCTCCTGTTAATCAGTAAAGATTTTCAACTTTCCCGAGAGGGTCCTGATTTTAAAAACATCTCATTACATTCCAATTGACGAGACATGAGGAATACGAGTCCTCTGATTGGGTGAATGCACTTTGCGAGTCTTTACGACTTCATTTTCATTATCAGCGATGATGAGATAATAATTTCATTTACCAGCTTGGTTATGGTTTATGGCTTATGGAAGGAATGAGAAGCAGCATTGTTTTTTAACAGGTTTGAATAATCCGCCCCCCTTTCTTTTGGATTGTAAGCCTCACAAACTGAAATCTAAGAGCTTCTTAGTTCCCTACATTTCTTTAACAAACACAACCCTGGGGGGGTGGGGGGGGCGGGGGGAGGGCAGGAGTACAACACCTGCAATAATTCAGCCTGATACAACCAGCGAAGGACTTAAATGGACTCAAGGGACTCTTTGATTCGGTCGACTTTACTAAGTGTTTATTCTCCTCTGAAATCCCCCGCTGCACAGTCTCTGTTTTTAAGCTTTTTTTTTTTTTTTTATTAGACTGCTATTAAAATAGGCTGATCTCAGCACGGCACGCGTGGCGCTCAATCACTCACAATTCGCCTTTCTCGCCAGGCGTCACTCTGCTCCACACAAGAAAGTGGAGATTTATAAAAGCAGAGCTGGCAGCGCCGGGTCAGTTGAGGACAGAATACTTTATTATAACGAAAATAAAAAATGCAATCAGAATTGTTCTGGATTATCTCAGACACGGGATAATTAATTATAGCTACTGGGTTCTGCAGACACTGGCAATCCAAAGCTCAGAATTGAGTGTTTGCTGGGCGTCATTAATGCAGACAGGCAGTTATTACCCAGACTCAAACTTCCTGCCCCCCTCCACGTGTGACTTCTTTTCTTGTTCTGACACTGAAATTGGCCCTTCTCGTTTCCTTTTTGCACACAGAGGCTGTCGCTGAAATGAGTTCATGTTTAATGGTCACTGTGCTTTTACTGTAATCACGACCCGGGACATTAGGGGAGCCGACAGCTGCGTGACACCCACCCGGCTCACAATAGAGTTCACGTGGCCATTAGGGGGGGGGGAGGTTGATTGAGGTTGAGACCCTCGCATTGCCACGTGGGGCGGAGCCAAAAGGGGGCGTGGCCAGTGGACACAGAGGAGAGCGGCCCCGTCATCTTGACGACAGAAAGTGACAGCGACAGAAAGTCAAAAGATACAAACCAATGGAGCCTAAAGACCGTGGACACATTTACCCTCATCATCAAGTCATCATCATGTTTCTTAATTCAGTACAAAGGATGAATGTGTTACAGGGTGATAGTGGGGGCGGGGGGGGGGGGACTATTTCTTAGCACGGAGCATCCTGGAATCACAGCTGGATGACTTACAACCTCACAGTGAAGTGAGTGAACAAGTGAGTGAACAAGTGAGTGAACAAGTGAGTGAACAAGTGAGTGAACAAGTGAGTGAACAAGTGAGCTTTGGTGGTAATCGAAGCAGCAATGCTAAGCAAGCTAACGGCTGCTAGCTTCCTCTTCGTATCGAACAGGCTGCTGGGAAAGTGGTGTCAGTGGTTAATCCTCCACCTTTTTACACACAGAGGCAGATAAGTGAATTAACACAAAAATGTCAAACCATTGAATACCTTGAACGCACATTGTCGTGCATCTGATGAAGTCTCAGTGAAAACAGCAAGCAAGTAAAAAATAGCCGAAGAAGCTTGTGAAAACTTGGTTTCCACACAAGCCCTGAGGGTTGGGGGATCTTAGGGATCTGAGGGATCATGGGGATCATTGAAGTTTCATTCCGCCGTCGGATCTTTGGATCCCACGCCGTTGAACCCGGCGGTCCGGCCGCGCCGCTCTCTGACTTTGGAGTTTGGATGTCGCGCTCAGGGATCACGCCTCTGACTCTGCACGTCCCGCCACGAATCCAAAACTGAACGGATTGCAGCATTGTGCGAGACCACGAAGAAACAAACACAAACACAGGGTTTATGTGACCGCAAAAACACGGATTAACCGTCCAGGCCTTTGTTTTTTTTACCTGTCATGCTTTGGCTGCTCCTTTAATACGAGGACTATCCTTCATGTGTCCCTGTCTTTCACACACGACCACGTTCTCACTTCCTCTGTCGGCCTTCATTCGTCAGAATGTTTTAAGAATTCACAGAAAGCCTTTCGACTGACAGAGCCGCGTTCCTCAAGCCGGGGGAAATTAATTCACGTCAGCCTGGGTTTTCTGAAGTCAAATGTAGACACGTTGTAACGTTTCACCTCTTTGCCTTTCACCACATTATCCTGAAATAACCGGGATGCGGCGAGCAGCAGACGTGGCACGATGCTGACTCCCATCCGGCTGTGCCGGTTGGAAAGGTTGAAAAAGAATGGATATTATTGGTGAACCTATATCTTTTACATATGGCCTCAGACTAAGGGGTAAAGCCATCCAGGGGCTTTTTAAACTGGAAACAAAATAGCAAAGAGTACGAGATGATTCGCTCAGTCTGATAATAAATAGAACAAAAACAAAACTTTTGGGGGGGGGGATGGAATAGAAAACTCGGGTCATGTCGGACCCATAATAAGCTTTGTATCTACCATCTTTCCTCTAGCTCACTGTTAAAGCCTGGAATGTGATGCAAATTGTTATTCTAGTTTCGCATGACTTGCATTTAATAATCTTAAGAGTAACAGATGCGGGGAACGACTTTAGAGTGCTTCATTCGTCTGCTTCCTGTACCCTTTAATCCCTCATTATACAATTTGTTTCCCAGACGTTATCTGGTTTCTGCATTACTGGCTGAAAAAGTTGAATTATGTTTATTAATGGAGTTATCACCAGAGATATCTGCTCCACGCAACCCTGAGCCACGCAGTATAACACGGTTTCTCTCCCAACCCAAAGCACTGTGCCGAGAATCAGCCTTTCTACTGAGGCGACCCAAACGCAGTGAAACTTCCGAAGCAAAACACTGCCCCCTGGTGGGAGATCCACATGTGCCGAAAACAAAGAAACACAAGACACATCTCAGTTTGGAGTGTGTTTTTTTTTTCCCCCCCCTTATGTGCAGGTATGGATTAGACAGATTCCACTCACGTAATAACATGGCATCAAATGTCAGAGTCCGCCTATCGAGGGTGATTGACAGGCCTCCAGGAGATGCCTCTCTGCCTTATCGCTCTTCCTAAAACCCGACTGCAGTATGCAAATCCTCGCAGACATCCGCTCCCACCTGCCAACACTCGTTATTTTTCATGCCATTTTGTTAAGAGAAGACGACGCTGCAGAATAGCTCGGCGCCATGGAGACCTGCTCCCGGTGGAGATGACAGACAGGGAGAGCGTGAAAATAGACTATTCAAAAGTTCAAAAGGTGTAAGCTGCCTGTCAATAGTTCTCACGTGGCTATTGGATGATAGAGTTGTGGGGTTGTATGTGGGCGTTCGTAGGCCCCCTCCCTCCCTCTCTCCTCATCTCCTCTTTAAGGGTCCCCGGGGGGGGGTTCTCCATGATGGGGCACTCTGGATCAGAACTCCCCACAACTCATGCAGGCCAATCGAACTGGCAACGCAAACTCCAACTCCATCACGTCTGCCTTTAAGAAATCTGTAGGGCGCTTATATTCGATGGTGTGGTCCTCACTGGAGAATCGGTCTATGAATTATGGATGAACAGACGCCTCTGTTAACTCCTCGGAATATAGAGAGGAATGAAACTGTAGGTTTAGGTGTGAGTCAGTTCTACTGGTGGAGAATTCTAGCTCAGTTATTTACAGAAAACAGCCCTTAAAATACACGTAATTTGAAGATGTTTACATCAGATTTTTGAATTATCCAAAATGTGCAAACATTGGAATGTGCGAATGAGGCATTGATCATTATTGGTGAATTTACCACACTAAAAATAAAAATAAAGGAAAAATTACAATTTGCATGTCCCAAAATCACAGAAATGATCAATGTCTCGTGTTAAAGAAGTTTACAAATGAACACATTACATTGCTGGAATATATTTGACTCTACCGATGAAGTCGTCGGTATCACGTGACCCAAACAGTAGTTTCCCCTCCCGGCTTTCTCTCCACACCTCTCGCCCTCCCCCTAAACTCTTGGATGTTCTTGGCCTTATCTCAAACACCTCCATCCTATGCATACAATTAGACCCCCCCCCACCCCCCCTCCCCCGGTACTCCATCCCGTCTACCCTGACCATTACCCACATTAACATAAGCACAATTGGCTAAATGGAGAAACGGCAGTGAGCAAAAAACGGCCTCAAAGCTCATTTCTCGTTTGATCCTGTTTTAACACATTTTGGATCTGTTGTTACACGGAGGGAGCAATCTTTTTCTCCATTTCCTCTCTTTTTTGCAGCACACCGGTTGTCGACATGATAGAACTTGGCATGACCCGGCCTTCCTTCTGGGTCCATAACCCGTCGCAGAGCTGTGGCGTGAACGCGTTAAACCGTCCAGTTTATCCCCGAGTGAGAATGAAATGAACATGCAGCTGATGGGGCATGAGATTAAGGGGGGGGGGGGGGGGGGAGGAGCTCATCGGTGTGCCTCAACGAGCACTCGCCGACTCGGAAGGAAGACCAAATGATTCGGGGGGGGGGGGGGAATTACGGGCGATGTAATTTGCGGCGTCACACATCGTGGAGCGTGAAGCAACTGGTGGCGTTATGAATTTTGCACGGTCAGCATTAGTGAGCTGACGTGATGAAGCGGCGTTAACATCGGAGGCGGACATTTTTTCCTTCCCTGCGGGCTGCTGGTTGAGAGAAACAAACTGGAAAATGATGTTTAGGGTTGGAACAAAAACACGTTGGCGTGGTCGCATTAGAGAGGAAACTGAACTTTATTTACTCAAAACCATTGCACATGAAAGCAAATAGGTAGTTTGGAACTAAACGCCAAAATATAAACCTGTTTCATTTATATTCAGTTTAAGTAAAGAAATGTAAACTGTGGTTTAAAACAAAAAAACGAGGGTGCATGGTGGTCAAGGAAATACATTCAACGTGTCATTATCATTTCAGTGCAAATACAGTGTGAGCATTACAAAACTCTCAGTTTGTATGGTCTTCATCATCACAACCCAAGAAGGCATTTAATAAGTAGGACATCAAAAAGAAGAAAAAACGGCATCTTAACCAGCTTAAAGTAGATTTAACAATCAAAAGGAATGTAAACGGACAGGAACCCTGTTTTACACAAAGTGTAAACTCATCTGACGTCAAATACCAGCTAAATTCATCAATCAAACTAACTAAACTGAACAGAATCTTAGAATTGCCCATACCAATATCAGAAACGCACAACAAAATCAAATATAAAAAAAAGCATGCACTTAAAAATGAATAATGCAAAATAAAGAAGGTACACATGAGTACAATGCTTGGCTCAAAAAAGATGAGAAAGTCCTTCAAACTAAATAGCATTCAAACACAGCTTTGAACTGCCCATGTGCCTGCGGGGCAAGTTGCAGGGTTTAAACCGACCGACGTCTCGGTCTCTTTTCACACATGTGCAAATGTCCAGGAGGGAGGAAGGAGCCGAGGTGGCGGGGGCAGAGGAAGGACACAAAGCATTTAGATGCTAAACCAGTGCACTTAACTGTCTTTTAGAGCGAGACAACATGGCGACCCGAAATCGGAGGTAGTGTGTTTACAGTTTCGAGGCACCGAGGTTCTTTGTGGCACCTAAAAAGCGGTCAAGCTTACCCGTGAACCAGTGACACGCCGTGATGCAACGCTCGCTTCCACATGTAGTACGTCGAGCGAGGGGTGAA
This sequence comes from Pungitius pungitius, assembly GCF_949316345.1. Lineage (NCBI taxonomy): Eukaryota > Metazoa > Chordata > Actinopteri > Perciformes > Gasterosteidae > Pungitius > Pungitius pungitius. The sequence continues at coordinate 2,848,886 of NC_084919.1, read as the reverse complement.
GGGGAAGTAGGACCGGAACTCTTTGAACGTGGGGAAGGATTTCTCCTCAAAGCGTTGCTGCAGGAACAGCTTGGCCTTGGCCTTGAAGTTGGCCAGAGCCACAACATCCATCGCAAACATCTGCGCCTCTATGGGGGCCTGGCCGTGAAGCGCGTGCTTTGAATGTGGGGCATGGAAGGGCGAGCTCTCTACATATTTGGGACTTTCGACAAGCGGGAGCACGCGCTCAACCTCCACCCTCCTCGGTGTCACCTGGTCGTCCGCGGCGGTGACCTCGAGCCCCTCCGGGAGCTCGACCCCTGCGTTCTGCTCGACAATCTCCTTCTTCTTCTTCTTCTTGCGGTTCTGACTGCTACGCCAGAGCCAGTAAAAGCAAGGGGACATGGAGGGGAACTTCAGCTTGAACTTGGTCAGGGACCACTTGGACCTTTGGACGTGAAGCTTCGCGGCGTCTCTGAGCCGTTTTTTACTCATGTACGCCAGCCTGAAGATTTTGTGTTTTTGCCTGCAGACTCTGGCTTTGGGCGCGAAATGCTGGTTGGCGTTAAGCAGGGCCGGAGACAGGTTGTTTGGACTTTGGCTCTTGTCGGCGTCGGAGCTGTCCTCGCTGCTGCCAACGGCGACTTTGTAACCCCCACGGAACAGCAGGGCCTCTCTCCTCCAGTTGTAGTACGTCGATCTTGAGATCCCCGGGAAGTTTCTTTTGAAGATCCTGAAGGGCAGGGCGCCGTTCATGGCGATGCAATTTTGCAGACAGCGCTTCGCTTCCTGCATGTGGGCCACGTTCTGGGCCCGCTCCACGTCCACCTTGCCCAGGCCAAACATGCCGACCAGGTTGTCGTGGGGGTCCGGCTCGTCCTTCTTGGCTTCCGGCGAAGACCAGGCCTCCTGCTCCGTGCTCTCGCCGGGACTGATCTCGCCGGTGGACGACGAGGCGGAGAAGCTGCCGCCGGATTTCAGGAGCTCGTGCTTCCAGTTGTAGTACGAGGACCTCGAGATCTCAGGGAAGAACTCCTTGAATTGGTGCAGAGGGATGAGCTTGCCTTCCAGGTAGCAGGCCTGCAGGAAATACTTGGCCTCGTACCTGGCTGCTGACTTCTTGCAGTGCTCCTGCGTCTGCCTCTTCCAGCGGTAGAAGGTCCTCTTGGTGATGTTGTACTTGTCCTTCAGGCCCGGGTAGGAGAGCTGCGACTCCGCGTTGCGCAGCTCCTCGCCCTTGGTCGGCGACGCCCTCCGCTCGCTGCCGGGGCTTCGGGTCGTGAGGTCGCTCGTCCGGACCAGTGCCACAAAGTGGTTCGGCTTGAACGAGGAGCCGGACTGCATCCCGCCCGACCACATGACGTGAAGGGTTAGCGTCTCACAGCCTTGGGGCCAGGTCCTCGGTGTTATGAGGCGGTTGAAATAGGGTCGGATCTTCAGGTTGAACATTGGGTAGATGGAGTAGATGTTGAACTGCAACACCGACGAGAGGGCGTACAGGTGCCACATGTTGGCGTAGGAGCCGGGGAAGCAGGACGCTTTGAGATCGGCATCAAAGATGGCCTCCAGGACAGCGGCAGGGAGGTTTAGCATGTCCTCGGACTCTTCGGCACAAAGACTGAAGCGAACAGCCTGAAGCATCATTTTTGAATCGATCATCCCGGACAGGTAGTATCTCTTCCACAGCACCATCTCCGCTACCGTCCGTACCTTTCAGGAAGCAACATTAACAGAAAGCTGTTTTACAAATTGCACGTTTGATTATGTAAATGCAAAAGTGTACATTTAGATCAAACCCAATTGAGGCGATGAATCATCGCTTCTCACCTGCAGCTCCAAGCTGAGTCCAGTGTTGCCCACTAACAGCAGGCTGACGGCATCGAACAGAAGGTTGCCCTCTCCGAGGCACTTCACAGGCAGGAGGCCCGCGGGCGCGTCGGGCGGGTAGAGGCCATGAGCCGTTTCATCCACGCCCGTCCACTCGGGGAAATCCTGACACGGGGTCTGTGGGAGCTGGAAGGGAGCGAGAGCCCGGTCGACCTCCAGGGCCACTCTGGTCAGGGCGTCCAGGCCGGAGCTCTCCGTGGCCTCCTGGAGATTCCCCAGAACGGACAACACGACCTCCTTCCTCTGAATCATACCTGGTTATCTGGTGGGAGCTGGTGGGGAACAAAAGGGAATGGAGGAGAGAGAGAGAGATGATTCAGAGAAGTTCAGTGATAGACAACAACAGTGAGACAAGCTTAGTGTGTTCGTGCCTTTGTAATTAGTTGAATAGATTATGTAGATCACTGAGCCCTGTCCAGCTTAATCACATTGCTGGTGGGTGCAGTTTAGTGTTGGAACAAAATCAATACATCTCACAAATTCTAAAATGTTTTGCACCAATGCAATTCCTAAAAAAAAATTAAACGGATCTTCGAACGCATTTGCACTGTCCACCTCACTCAGCCAAGTCCAACCGTTTTCTTTATTTTTGCTAAATTAAACACCTCGACTATTCTCCACTACCATGAAGAGCTTTTCAAATACATCCAACGGTTCAATTTCTTCTTCTTTTTTACAGATTACATTTGCCCAAAACCCATTAGAATTAGATCACATCGTTTGTTGTTATTGTGACGTTCTAAACTCGTCCCGATAAGTTTTGTTTTGCTCGGTTTCAGCCGATACCTGCGAGGCTCCTCCTCGCGCTGCGTAATGGTGATTAGGTGTGTTGTCTCCAAACACTGCGCGGTTCAAAATCACGCTTTTAATCCAACGAGGAACCCAAAGGCTGCGCCCCGATTCAAAACGAGGAAATACCTCCGTAAGACACCCCCCCCCCCCCCCCCCAAAAAAAAAAAAATCCTACCTGATGGTCCGGAAAGTGCCTTGTTAGTGGCGCAGGGCTTCACAGCTGATGTGTTGGTCTCTCTCGGGGAGTTTTAGTCCATTGTGTGCGCGCGGCTCCACGGTGCGCGGCCCTCCGGTGAGCACTGGGGCTTTTGGGGAGTGATAAGCAGCACCTCCCTCCAGGAAACTCCCGATCGTAGATTCGCCTCTTTTTTTTTTGTTGTTGGGTCTCTGCGTCGCCTCCCCCCCCCCCCCCCCCTTTCTTCCTCAAACAGACTACGTACAGGGTCAATTTCAATGTGTTAACAAAAGCCGACGTGTCGGGTGGGGCGGGGCGGGGGGGGGGCACCGGAGCGCTCTGAGGGGCCTCTTGAGTGAACAGGTATCGCTGCTTTTGTTCCATCAGAAACACTTTGGGCTTTTCCTCTTAATCAAAGCCAACTGCAGACGTCAGCAATTCACCTTCAAGGTTGTTCTTTTTTTCTCTCCTGTGATGTGCAACACGTGATGTGTTTGGCTGAACTATCTTTGTTGGCCCAGATCTATTTGAAAGGTTACTTTCTTAATTTTTTATTTTTATTTCTTCATCTATTCCTCCATATATGCCCTCCCCGGGTTTGTGGATTAGAGACGATGTGCAGACATGGACCCGGGCTCCAGGTTCTGCTAGTTCCTCCACTCTATCGCTTTTTAACACCTCCTCGCCTGCCTCTTTGCAGGATTTCAGTAATCAAGGCCTTTTGTTCCACGCACGCACAACAATCCCTAGAGGGCCCAACCCCCCACAGCCCCACTACTGTAGACACACACACACACACACACACACACACATACATACACACTCCCCCCACTCACTCGCACACCAGGGGACGGCAGCATTTGGCCCCCACCGATCCGTCCACTCCGGGCCCGCGGCAGACAAACTGGTGCCTGAGTTCACTGGGGTTCGAGACTTTGACCTAAAGCCAATCAGCTGGTTAGACAATTTGTGAGTGTGTTTGTGTGTTAGGGGTGAGGGAGGGGGGGGGGGGGGCAGGTTTACAGAAGATTTTAACACTTGTATTTCTGGCATCGCGAGCTGAGACACTGCGTACAGACACCCACTTGTTAAAAGGTATGGTAATCTGCGTGTTAGGTCCCTACTCCTCCGTCTTGGCCTCTCCTCGCCGTCTCCGACCTCAAATAGTTTGTGAGTCGCAGTCTGTCCCGAACACAATCAGAGATTTTGCAGGCCAATTTTTGGCATTTCCAGTGCTGAAAGGTCAACGACCTTTCTTTGCACGATGAATTATGAACATTTTCCCACGAAAATTAAAATAATATTCCTGCTACGAGCTGCTGACGTGTTGCCCTCTATTCAACCACATGAGTCCTTTTTGATAGACCCTCAGGAGACACAACACTCGTATCGTGTCCCCCCCCCCCCCCCCCCCCACCTGTAGTGCTCTTCACCAACCCAGGCCCGGGACAGTGGGAGTCGCAGAGCGAGGAAGATATGGCGGTGGGTGTCTGCTTCCTCTCCGATACGGCGGCTCTGTTTTGGCTACAGACGATGGCCACCGAAGATAATTCTAAAAAAGATAACGTTGCCTTTAAACACAGTCTGTCAACTTCTATCCCCGGCCTGGCGAGGCCTCCTCACTTTTTTTAAAAAAAAATTTATCATCACACCCCCCCCCTCCTCCCCCCACTCATTTCTTGTCAATGTCTGTGTCCCCCCCCCCCCCCAGACTGTTGGCTGTATCCAATCACACGCCTTAGGTGTGTAGATTAGCCGTGCCGCGCTGCACTGTGAACAGAGTAGTGGGCTGGCTGCAAGCATTTAAAATGCAAATAGGCCAACACTGGGACCGGCTCCGGCAGTCTCTCACCTGCTGTGTGTGTGTGTGTGTGTGTGTGTGTGTGTGTGTGCAGGTGTGACTGTGTGTGTACTGGCAAAAGGAAAGGAAGAAAGAGCTGAAACCTGAAGTGTTCTCCACACTACATTTAAAATCTGCATTTTGACCACCCGAAACTTCCATCAGTTGGGCTTCTGATGAAATAACAGTTGAGTGATTGCAGAGGTTTTCATCTTTACATTTATTTTAGACCTGAAGACAGGGGGGGGGGCTTTTGCAAAAATAGCCGAGTCAAAGGGCAAAGCGCTTTTCTGCAACAACGGTCACGTTTTAGGCGTTTTAATGTGAACAGTTCAGGGATGATGCGATGCAGACTAAAGCATTTCTCAAGCCCCCCCCCCCCCCCCCCCAAGCTCATCAATTGACATTTAGTTTATTTTGTACTAAAAACCGACAGAAGTTAGCGAGCTTAAGCTAAAATGAGACAAATATCTACCAGGAATCGTCCCATTGGACTCTTGCGAAATCAGCAATTACACTTCCCAAAATGTTCAAATATTTTTTTTTCCATTTAAATTTAAATGAGTATTTAGTGCCTCTTAGTACAATAGTGTCAGGGGTCATCATAGAGCTGGTTTAAGTTTTACAAACACTGCACAAATTGTGAATAAAAAAGGAATACCATAATTTACAAATCTCATAAGCTTATATTTTATTGACAATAGAATACAGATAACATATCAGATGCTGAATGTGAGACATGTCAGGCCAAATATGGGCTCATTTTGGATTTCAGCAGAGCTACACAATCCATAAAAGTTGGGGCAGGGAGCAATAGGAGGCCCCGGGAAAAGTTAAATGTTACATATAAGGAACAGCTGGAGGACCAATTTGCAACTTATTAGGGCAATTGGCAACATGCTTGGGTATAAAAAAAAAGAGCCTCTCAAGAGTGGCAGTGTCCCTCAGAGGTGAAGCTGGTCAGAGGATCACCAATTCCCCCAGTGCTGCGGCGAGAAATAGTGGAGCAACATCAGAAAGGAGTTTCTCACAGGAAAAATTGCAAAGGGTTTGAAGTCAACATCATCGACATTGCATAATGTCATCCAAAGATTCAGAGAATCTGGAACCATCAAAATCTGAAGTTCTTTTAGGAAAACTGGGACGCACTAAAGAGGACAAGGAGAACCTTCAAGGAGAATCAGATTTTTCCCTTGAACCATTTTGCCACGCAGGAAGAAGAAGAAGAAGAAGAAGAAGAAGAGGAGGAAGACTCAAACACAGGGCAACACAAACACAATGCATTTAAATAGAGGCCTCTTTACACAGGAAACCGCTGAATGCTGTGATGTCCAGTGTCCTTGGGTTCATTTGCAAATGAAAGGATTGATTTGAAGTGAAGAGTGAAAATGTTCTCTCAATTAAGAGGGAAAAGCGGCCTGGTGGAGAGTCCACGTTCTACTTGTGAACCAGCACCACGGCACTGCGGAACCGGTCCAATCCAACAAAGACAAGCACACACAAAAAAAAACGTCACTCATGTCCTTTGCCACGTGGATCTCTAACTGAACAAATAAAGGGCGAGAGAATTAAAAGAAAAAACAGTTCTCAGAAGATACATGGACTATATTCCGAGAGCAGATGATTCAAATAGCAGATGTGCGATGTTGTGAATAAGGGTTATTTTAATTGTTGAGTCTTTTCTAAGATCGGTAACCTACCTGTTTCATCTTGGATATCAGCCTCCAGGGCACCTTTGACCTCAATAGATTAGAGCTGAAGTGACTGGTTAAAACATGGACACATTCACTCCTTGCCCTTGTTTCTCCGACGTGCTGCAGTTACTGCGGCCCAGCAGCAGGTGGCCCTCGGGTCGCAGCTGCAGCAGCGTCTGAGCCTTATTATTTGCTCCCACTGTTCTCCGCCACCTTCTAGGAGCTTCTCAAGCACATCCAGGGGTTCACAGATGTATTTGCAGGATGCAATCTTCATTCCTTGGAATTAAGCACGGTGTGTGGATCCTAAAGCACAAACAGAATGTGAATGACTCAACGGGACATTTTGTTTGTATGCAGTGTTCCCGATTAAAAGAGTTCTCATGAATCTCGAAAAAAAGAAAGAAAAGGAGACTCCAAGTCTCTCGGTGTTCCTTTAGCTCGGTTCAGCTCTGCAGCACCGGACGCCCCGGTTGGACATTAAAGGACACGGAAGAGAGAGTGAAAGTACTTGGATGTAAACTCATGCAGGAAGCATCACATAAGCTCCTCATTGGTGAATGACAAACACATGAGCTCATGACTTTTCACGCGGGTAAAGCTTCACACACACACACACACACACATTTTTAATAAACCCCGTTGGTATTCATATTAGAGCAATAGATTCAGTGGAATGCTGCATTCATCGGTACAAGTGGAGCTCGCTGCTGAACCGTTTTTATTGAGCCTTTTGTACAGATCCTCGACCAATAACTATATAATAATAAATGTATGACTAGGTTACAAAAATATCACGTCCCAGTGTGCGTTTAAAAGCTGAATTAAACTGGTCAAATGGACTTTCAAAACATTCAGGGACCCAAACGACTACTTTAGGTACGAGACTGAAAAATATATATATATGTATATATATTATACAGTATATGTATACATTTACATCAACACGACTAGATCCTGTACATATTGCATCTTTCACATCAGCCGTCATAGATCCCACCCTCTCAGCAGTATTTAACGGTCATAACAAGCCCCCCCTGCCCCCCCCCCCCCCCCCGGGTAAACACAGCTGAGTTACATTCAACAAACAGCCGGTCAGAGCGTTCTTGTGGTTTGATCTGCTTTTTTAAAGAGGCAGGAGGGACAGATCAGATTTCTTTAAAGCAAAATATCAAACTTTCAGGCATCAAATATATATATATTAAAAAAAAGAAAATCTGACAGTGCAGAGAGCATCAGTAGATTATTAAATCTAATAAAATATGGGTACACACATGTACGTTTTTCAAGTTTCAGGACACAGTACCTTCAAAATATTTCACAGGGATATTATATGGACTTCTTTCTGCTCAATAAGTAACAAAAGTTATCTGTATGGGCTTTCTAAAAAGGCCTTTTCTTTTTTTTTTTACATAGTTAACAAGATGAAGCAGACGTTATTACTGTCATGGAAGAGCTCGCGTGCTTTGGGGGTAAAAATGTGGTTCTTGTTGGATTGTTTTAATTCTAAATTACCCCAACAAGAACAACCTGTACAGTGGTCTCAGTTACACATTAACATGAAAGTTTGATACAAACAGAGCAAAGTCAACCGGGGACACCCTAGACATGCAAGTATATAAATATACACACACACACATCAGGCCACTGGTGGAGGAACGTAGTCACCAGGTCAATAGTTCACAGTTTGGTTAAACCCAACCCGCCTAACGGAGAAGCCCACATGACGCCATCTACCACGAAGCTTCACACCTCACGTTCGACCCGCAACCCCACCAGGAGATCTGTGTGGACAGTGGTGCTTCAGTGAGGATCAGACTTTAGCTGCATAAGTTTCAAACGTAAGCAAAAGTTACATTCCATCCTTTTCTCGGCTCCTCGGAGGAGACGGTACAGACAAGTGCTCCCGCTTCCTCACACAAAGTAAAAGTATTCATACTATAATTTATATTATGTACATATGATATATATATATATATATAAAGGCAGTATGCTTCCAATCTACATTCAAAAGAAAATAATCTAACACAACTACGTAGACGCACAAGTCAACAGATATAATAAAGATATCAAACTTTGTTTGCACACTGTGCACACTACCTAGCCCCTCCCTTAATGACATGTTTAGGTCTGCATCATGGACATCATCAAAGACAGTTTTAACAGATAAAAGCAACGGTTCAAAACCACCCTCTTGTTTTTTTCCACTTTGACATGACATCGTTTTCTCTCAGAACAGGGAATGACTGAAGCGAGTCGGAGCGCAATGAAAGGGTCCGTGTGAGTATTCCCGGGGGGGCGGGGGGTCACAGGCTGGAGGGCCGGGACTCGCAGTCTTTGGGTCCCTCCTCCACGCCCCGGGCGTAAATGAGGATGAGCGTGACGGTGGCGAAGGTGGCCGCGTTCACGGGGAAGGCTCGCAGCAGCGTGGAGGTGAGGCCGCGCGTGAACACCATGTAGCCCTCTCGCCGGACGCTCTGCCGCACGCAGTCGGCGATGCCGCTGTACTGGTGGACGCCGCCCACCCCGTCCGCCTGCAGCCGCGACTTGATCACGTCCACGGGGTAGGTGGAGAGCCAGGAGGCGATGCCGGCCATGCCCCCGGCGAACAGCAGCTTGGGGATCATGTAGCGGTCGTTGGGCTCGCAGCCGAGGCCGCGCGTCAGCACGTCGTAGGACAGGAAGTACACGCCGAAGCCGGGCGTCTCGCGGATGAACGTGGTCACCATGCCGCGGTTGACCCCCCGCAGACCCTCCCGGTTGTAGATGCGCACCAAGCAGTCCAGGGAATTCTTGTACAACTTCCTAGAGGACTTCTTCTCTCCGGTGCCTTGCAACTGCATGCGGGTTTTGGCCAGTTCCATGGGGCAGCAGATGACGCACTGGATGGCACCCGCTGCAGCGCCGGCAAAAAACTGGTTGGTGGGGGTGTCATGTGCCAGCATCCGCATGGCGTTGCCCTGGACACCGAACACTATGGCATTGATGAATGTGAGGCCCATCATTGGGGAGCCAATGCCTTTGTACAAGCCAAATACCTGCAGAGGAGGGCAGGGGGGGGGGGGAGTCGCATTAGACAAGTTTTAGCACATCACATTCTTAAAGTAAAAAAAACAAAAAAACATTGTCTCTTTGTGCCGGAGTTACATGACTAATTGAATAGATAAAAAAACGCAGGTTCATAAATCTAATTTGGTTTTGGTCACTCAGGCCACAAAGACTTTTATAACAATCAAGAGTAGTGCAAGAACTATTAAAATAAATAAAATAATTGATGGCAATGAACGACTGGAAAACCTTTTCATCCGTCAGAGCCGAGGTTACGAATTGCACATACTGTTCATAACAGAGTCAATTAGTAACAGCTATGTGATGCGTGCAGGAGAAGTCAAACGTTCTCATTGAATTGAATGAGAAAATGAGTCTAAAGTATTGGCCGGTACTGTATGTACTAAACAATAAATCCACGTACCGACTCCTGGCGAATGATGGACTGGAAACAATGGTAGGTGCCGCGATACAGAGGCTTATCGATACTCTGGACCTGCAGCCTCACCTGGAAAAGAAGACATCATTCAGTGGTCATTTAGTTTCCCCTCCGACATACAATCCGTCGCAGGAGGACAGGGACGTGGAAAGATTAAATGACTCTTGTCTCATTTGGTCGGCTGTCTACAATGTAGTGATGACATGGCCAACATTCGATTCATTACATATGTTTAAAACATACAGACATTTAGAACTGAATGATAAGTTTACATTTTTAGGTTGTTGGTGTTTTTTAAGTGCTTTTTAACAGAGAAAAACCCAAAAAGCCTCTATAGAGTTGTTAATAAATTTAGCAACAACATGCGTCTCAAAAGAAAACTTTTCCCCACCTTAACTGTGTCGAATGGGTGTCCAACCAACACTCCAGCAGCACCTGGAGACAGAAGGAACGACAGTGAGAACATCTGCTGAGTCGTCATTACCCTTACAGTTCCTGCACATTTGAGTCTTTCTGATTCTTTTTTTTTTTTTTTATCTGGAAAACAGAGCTCTTTTCAACCTGTTTTATGGCCCATCTGAACAGCCTTTTAAAAAGGCCCCCGCAACTCTTGCTGCTGGCACGGTGTAATTTTAGAAAGCGCTGCCATCTCCTCCAGGGTAACACTGCCGAGCCCTTTGAAACGTTACATAACCTGGAATCTAGCAGCGCGCCCATGTGCTGAAGCAAGTTTGGGCTTCAAACCTGACAACAGTTCCTGGAAAAACTTAAGCTTAAAAAAGAGTTAGTCCCCAATATGACATCATGAGGTTTTTACAGGAGTTGTGACATATACAAATATTCCGACACTTGCAATACTGTTTATTTATACCTGCTAGCTATCTATGAATGTGTTGAATCATCAATCAAGGAAAAAGGCTTTATTGATTTATGATAACGGTTGTTGATGGATGTCGTACTGCATCATAGGATAATATATATTATATTATCCATATCTTACACTCTCACAGAGAGATTAATAACATCATATTCATAACATACAATGTTGCAACTAGCAAGTATTTCCATTATTGACAGATCTAATGATTGTATGTCTTTAGACAGGGGTCTAAGCTTATCGCGGGTCGGTAATCACAACGTTTGATTACCGAGCCAACTGTGTTACTAAAGTAAACAAAGCAAGAGGAGCTTATGAGTCATAAGTACCTGCGTTTGGCACCTGCCCGCATTTGTAAAAAAAATAAAAATAAATAAAAAGCCACACGATCAAGGTCATTGACCTCATTGCACAGGCGAAACAAGGCGAGGATGTTACGTCATGTTGTTCTCCTAGATGGGTGAAACCCCCCCCCCCCCGACCCCCCTTTTTTTCATGGCTGAAAATGAATGCAGACCTGGTTTTAAAAAAAATAAATAAAAAGAATGCTTTGATTTCAGCACAAACTAAGACGTCCTGCACGCCAGACTCTGTTCAGGAAAAGTGAAGGGGGGGGGGGGGGGGGGGCGTTCCAATTTATGACTGATGTCCTCTGCCAAGCCACAGCTCGAGTGCTAAGGTTGCACTTGTTGTCTTGTGTTTTTCACGCCCGGGCTTTGAAACGATGGCGATACACCGGGTAACGCAGAAGGTCACAAGCACTTCGCCACAGAACGGGCCGCGGTGTACTTTGTCTGGTTAAAGCCTGGTTGGCTCGAGCACCGATCGAACCAACTCAAGAATGCAAGCTAAAGGGGGCGAACACACGCAGACTCGACGTAACGTTACCTCCGATGCATCCGGCGACGAAGTCCATCGTCGCTGCTCGGCGTCCCCCCGGCTGAATGAGTAAATGTCACGTTGTCGGACGTTAACTTTGACCGAAGAGGCAATTCTACGGAACCTTGTGGCTTGGAGTTTTTGTTCCGTTTTGTCAAACGTTCGCTGTGCCCGTGGACCGTCTCCGTTAATCTCGCTAATGGACTAACGTTAAGTTAGCGTTAACTGACACCTTCAGTTAGTCTCTATTTTAGCTAGCACGGGCTAGCTTGGTTCCGAGCCCTGTCCTCTGCCCCGGCAGTTCACAAATGTGGACAAATGTATTTTGTTTTTTTAATGTATTGTTTAGCTGGTTCTCAAAAACCTCACTAGTCTTCTGGCGTCTACAGTCGACGCGTACGCCCTCCCGGTTATCGGTGTCAACGGGTTTTTTCTGCCTCTAGCGCTTAAGCTACCGTCCCAGGAAGTTATTAGTAGGCGGATCTCCCGGCATCTCTATCCAATCAGAGCGAAGGAATGACGCCAACACCCCGCTTCAGGCGCAATACTTGTCACTCATTGGCTGGGCTCCACGTGTTGACATGCGTCATAGCGCATATGACGCTTTGCTTTTTTTGAATCGGCTGTCCCAGAGCCGCGTTCGATTGAGCATCCAGACAAATCCATCGAAGGCGCGCCTCATAATCCCCCATTCCCACGCTCGCACGTCACGAACATGCAGCACCGAGGCGTTTTACATTAAGAAATAATCTTAAAACAGCAGTTACAACCATACTACCGCGTATTACGTAACCCTTCGTTTGGACGAGTTATATATCTCGGCTGCATTCGGTGGGCGGGACCAACATTTGGAGGAACCTGAATGGCCAGCGCGGTGATCTGCCTCTGCCTCGCCACTGATGTAACGTCAACGCACTCAAGGTTACGGTACCACACCGGAGGGAAGAATGGGCTCTCGTCCGCGGAGTGTCGCTCGGTCAGTCGCCATCTGACAGGATGCATTTCGTTGATTTTGTGTCCGGGTCGTTTGCAGGTAACAGCTGACGCGTTGTGGTTACTGTCAGTTAGCATGAGCCCGGCTAAATGTCGGCCTGCTTGTATTAGCATGGAGCGATAACCGTGTGGCTGTACATATGCATTTTTTTTGACGTCATGTATCTAGTGAGGCGGGTTTAAGCTTGCGATTTTAAGGATAAGTAGTTATGGAAACGCGTGCTATCTCACTTGTAGCCTGGGATCATGCAGTTACATGTTCCTCAGCCCCCCCCCCCCCTCCCCGAGAATGCATCCTAGAAATGTTCATTTAGTCTATTCAAAGGTCTCGTGCAGAAAAAAAGCACAACACCGCCTTGACAGCTGCACATCGTTGCAAGGGTTTCGGATCAAAGCGCGTGACATGTGTGTGTGTTATGTTGTGTCCCTGATGCCACCTTTCCTCCGGCATGCACACAGGAGCGTGTGGAGTGGCGGTGGGCTACCCCCTGGACACCGTGAAGGTACATCGAGCGGCCTCAACGTGGTCACAACGTCCAATGTGGTACATGGAGGTCTCATGCTCGTTTCCCCTCACAGGTCCGGCTCCAAACCCAGAGGCAGTTCACTGGCATATGGCAGTGTGTCGCTGTGACGTTTTCCAAAGAAGGGGTAAGAGGAACAGGTGTGCTTACAGGTAGTTATCAAGAGGCAAAAAAACAGCGCAGGGTGTATTTAAAGCATTGTGTCACCGGGCCCCCAGCAGGGCACAGAGCAACCCCCCCCCCCCTACATAGGCACATTCACAGCCTAAATCAACACGTTTGGAAAATCCGCTGTAACACGTGCGGGGGGGGGCGGCTGATCCTGCTGAGGTATGCCAACATTATGCAGGGCTCCTCACCAGGGACCTGCTCTAAAAGGACATGTTATTTCTTTCGCCATAGAGGCAAAAACGACTGCCTCTTCTTACAAAAAACCCACCAGTGACTTAAACCCCCCCCCGTCAGGTGCACGGCTTCTTCAAAGGAATGACCTTGCCCCTCGCCACGATCGCTCTGACTTCCTCGGTGGTGTTCGGCACGTACAGGAACTGCCTGCAGTGTCTGACCCAGGCGCGCGGAGCTTGTTCTGCTCAAAGCGGCAAACTGGATGTCTTCCTGTCCGGCATGGCGGCCGGTGTGGCTCAGGTGACGGATTTCTTTCTTTTTTTTTTTTTTTACGAAAGGCTTACTATTTTGTACTCCTGTACTCCAGATGATTAAAGCTCTGGTGTTTTATTCGCCCATATTTTCAGGTTGTCTTGCTTCTAACGTTTTTTTGCATCTCTCCTCATCTGCCCCTGCAACAGACATCCGTGATGGCTCCAGGCGACATGGTGAAAGTGCGTCTCCAGTGTCAGACGGAGCCAAAGCGAGGAGGAGGAGGAGGGGGAGGGGGAGGAGGAGGCGGCGGCACGCACAAACCCAAGTACCGAGGTCCCGTTCACTGTCTCCTTCGCATCGTGCAGGAGGAGGGGTTCAGGGGCCTCTACAGAGGAGCACTGCCGCTGATGCTGAGAGACACCATGTCGTACGCCACGTACTTCCTGACCTACGCCGCGGTGTGTGAACTGCTGACCGAGAGCGGCGAGAAAAGACCGAGTGAGTGAGGTTTCCAGAAAGAAAACAAAAAGAAAAAAGGCCTCCGTGATTTTTGCCGTTTGATCTATTTTCACTTAGAGCCCGAGCGATGCCCGGGATGCGTCGATTTGGGAAAAGATGGCGCCTGAAGGCAGATGCGAAAACATCTTTTTCCTCTCCACCCCTTTCGTCACTCCAGGTTGGAGCGGCGTGATGCTGGCCGGCGGCGTGGCCGGAGTGGTGGGCTGGACGTGGGCCACCCCCATGGACGTGATCAAATCCCGCCTGCAGATGGACGGCGTGGCGCTGGGGACGAGGCGGTACAGGGGCTTCTTTCACTGCATCGCGGACACGGCGAGGACGGACGGCGCCGGGGTGTTCTTCAGGAGCCTCGGCATCAACTGGGCGCGCGCCTTCCCCGTCAACATGGTGGTGTTTGTCACCTACGAGGGGCTCACCGGGCTCCTCCGAGACTGAGCTGCACGCGTCGACCCTCCTGTGCGTTGAGAGGTGCGGAGGGGAACGCGTTGGCTGCCCGTCTGCTTCTGACAGGGGGGGGGGGGAGGGGACGCCGGTCCGGACATGGATACGGGCAGAGACATATGGCATGGGGGGACGGCGGTCTGGTGCGCCACCTTCATGGAACCATCGGGTTTAATATTTGCGTGGTGTATTTTAAAATGCTCAGGGGAGGGTATAATGCAGGACTGCCTACCTTTCGCCACTAGATGGCCTCCCTGGCCCACTTCTTACAGATTTTGTTGTATTCATGAGACAAGAGAACCAGAAACAGGAACTTTCTAGACCAGTGGTTCTCAACTGGTCTGGCTCCTGGACCCACCATCACCCCTTAATGACGAGCCGCAACCCAAATCGATCGGTTAACGGGGGGATGGACAAACCGACAGTCCGCTCCATTAGAAAAAGTCCCTTCAAAATAAAATCACAGGATGAATTTTTTTTATTTTTTTTTTTATTTTTTTTATTTTCACATGCAAAGGCCCGCGACCCACTAAAACGGGTCCGCGACCTACTAGTGAGTCGCGACCCACCAGTTGAGAATCACTGTTCTAGACCACCTGTAAGTGATGGTGTAAAAGAATATTTAAGGCCCCCAAACAGGCGCACACTATATCGTCAATGACTGTGCTGCTCAGTAGCAACGTGGCCCGAAGCTGGACAACCGAAATAAAACATAATATTGTAATTGTTTTGAACACATTTTAGAAACTGGATCTATGAAGTCTTTATTCTATTTATAGGATTGCAACAAGGAACTAAACTCAGGATGATCTGTTCATGTTTGCGTATCGCTTTTGCACACAAGAAATGTTACAGCCGTTTTTTAACAAAGTTTGAGATGATCAATGCAAATTGTGTCTGCGCACGTCCGTCTTTTTTGTTTGACTACATCTTGCTCTCAATCGTGCATGTGGGAGGGGGGAGGGGGGGCTCAATCAGGGTTTCTCTTCCATGGGTAAAATGTACATTATATTTAGTGTATTAGGCTCCTATCACAGCATCTCATGGCAGGGTGAACTTCGAAATGAACGATGGTCCCGTTTTTTTTCGGTGTGTCACAGTAATTCCATTGAGCCCACATGCACAGAGGGGACCCGGCCCCCCCGGAATGGAACCGGGCCGTAAATAAGGTCATTACTAGTTCACCCAACGGATGCACTTATGAAAAATGCATAATGTCGCTTTTGCAATAAAGGAATACAGAAAAAACGAATGTGGTGTGCAATGTGATGTTCGCTGCAGACTAAAGAAGAAAGCTTTGTGAAATAAATAAAATACTAACAAGCAAACACTAGGAAACTGATTTATTTACATCATTTGCCCTGATAAATATTAGATTCTAGCATATTTGTAGGATTGTATTATAAATTCAGCAGTCGGGAAGCAAGTGTCGTCTTCTACGACCTAACCAAAGTTTTTTTTTATCAACATGAAATGCATCCGCGTCACAATGACGATATAAAGCATAACGATAAAGGGCCAGCTGAGGGTACGTGGGACACAGATATACACTGTTAAATAAAGCCTACAGGTACTAGACAGAAATAAATACATACAAATACACGAAAAACAATGAACTGCTTGACAACGAACCCCCCAAACAGGTGCTGCTGAAACGTGTCCTGCATGAGGCACAGATGAGATTCTTACTCTTCTCATTCTTCTGTGGGCTTGTACCACCATCTACTGCACAGCATGGACACTACCCTGATGTAATGTCACCCACACCCAATGTCTGCAAACCCACGTAACCAAAAGGCATGTGTTCACGCACGTCTCCGCCCCTTTAACATGTACGCAAGTGATGCTCCAACTATATCGAGCTCTAAAGGAACGTGCACATCCAACTAGTTCCCGTGTATCCCCCCCCACACCATGAGTCTTGTGTGTCATGTATCACAAAGACATTAAAAAGAAAACAACGGCCCTTCTAGCATTTTTTGAACGTGGTGCATAACTTTGCAGTTCAGGTGGTCATAACGAGCAGTGACCTCACAGCCCTTGATCTTTTGGCAGAACGCTGCTGCTGAATCTCAACCCTTTTTTTTTTTTTTTTTGCTTCCGTTTTGATCTCTGTTTCTGTCAGGCTTCCAGAAGCAGACGTGTCCCAACACTAAATGCTAAATTTCTAGGAATATCTGACTGTGTAACAAGAAAACCCCTGAATGTTTGTAAGCTTTGTAAGCTGCTTTTAATTAAACACTGCATGCCCCCCGCCCCCCCCCCCCCCCCCTCCGCCTCTTATGCAACACCAGCCTGCAATTATGCAAGCGATCTCATTGAAGAGATTTTCGGGCTGCTGGGTCGAGTAACGACTGCAATCAAGTGACACCTTCTCGCAGATATTTTCAGTTAAGTATTAACGTTATTGGCTTTGCTTCCATGTTACTGTAAGATGGGGAGGCATCTTCTGGAGACTCGACCTGTTGGCATTGGTATTCCTCAGTGATGTTCCTCAGAAACTGCGGCTGAATGTTAATCCGTTTGATCACAGGGCCGGAATGCGTTTGATGAATCATCTTTCGAGTCATTATAATGTGTCACAGCACGTAGTTCACGTGGCCTCCGCTTTGTATTGTGGCATCACGTATCCTCGAGCCTCGAGGTGTTCATCTGATCATGATTTATTGCAAATATCAGGAAGTTTCAACAGTCTTTCTTGAGAAATCCACATACAAAGGGCGAGCCAACCAGCAGAGAGTGTTCACATGAGGGTTGGAAAGCTTCACATTGTTGTCAGAATTGCTCCTCGGTAACTACCACTTGGCCCCCCCCGTTCACCAATTGCCGTCCGGGCTATTTTGGGAGCTCCGCGCTCCCCCCGACGGTGACGTGTGCTGCTGGGTAAATTTTGCCTGGGTCTGCAACCTCAGATGGCATCAAGAACACGGACGGGTGGGGAGGGATGAGATGGATGGGTGACAGCGGGGACGCTAGAAGGAGAGAGGAAGAGAAACAACCAGACGGGAGAAGAAAAAAAAAAAAAAGATCAAAAGGGCCCCATCTTTGCAAAGAGGACACGAGCGAGGTTTGAATAAAAGAACACAAGGTGGAATATGATTAAAAACATAGAAGCAAAATAACAAACCAAGCCGAAGGGAATCTGAAAAGAAATGAAGGAGAAATGAACTGTGCTAAGTGAGGTAATGATGCAAGTGGATGAGTGTGGGGGGGGGGGGGGGCGCTGTTGTACTTCATTCCAACCAACTGTGGTAAACAGAGAGAGGCAGTGTCGATCTGTTCGTGTTTTGGGTTTGTTCCCAGCGGAAGTCGCTTCAGATCCGACCCCTGAGAAAATAAAACCACCTGATTTGCCTACGGAGAGGTTCAAAATTGGATGAAAAACGTGCAAAGCAGATGTTTTGATGTGCAAGCTATCGACGAGCCAGGTTGTAATTTAATGTTTGTGCGGTTTGTTTCCTGGAATAAGATACACATAAAATAATTCAGCCAACTTCTCCATCTTATCGGTCCCCGGGATTTGGAAATCCACTGAGCAGGCTTTAACTCAGACGGGGTCTTTCACGGGAAACATAATAAGCAACTCAGCGGATCCATAAGTCCACCATAAATTCCTGGGACCTCCACTAATTACAGAGATGGGGCAGTAAACACCCGTAATAAGGATTAGCGTATTCCCTCCAGCAGAAATATCCCCATTACCCCCTTTCTCAGCATCTCAGAATTGAGTTGACTTACGGGGAAGGTTGCATGAATCAATATGACGCCTACTTCTCTCCCCAGTAGCATGTAACCACGGCACTGGTTTGTGTTTTTATTTGACACTGGCGGCACGAAGCCGGGTCTCTGCGGAGGCCTCCCGTGCACCCTCACTTCATAACACGTGGAAGAAATACGCGACTCGGTTTTAAAACGTTGAACTTGCACATTCGAGGCCGAATATTCCTTTATACCCCCCCCC
The DNA here is from genome assembly GCF_949316345.1 of Pungitius pungitius. Classification (NCBI taxonomy): domain Eukaryota; kingdom Metazoa; phylum Chordata; class Actinopteri; order Perciformes; family Gasterosteidae; genus Pungitius; species Pungitius pungitius. Next base: position 2,830,238 of record NC_084919.1, on the reverse strand, counting down.
CCCACTCCCGAACAAAGCTGCACAGCACTTCATTTTGAAGAAGGGACATATTCTACTCAATCACTGGAAAAACACTTCATTGACTTCTGTCAGCATTTCATAATATAAACCAGTGCTTCATTGACTTTTGTCACCGTCACAAAGATTTATTACACATTAATGTAAGGCACACACCAGGACGGATTCACCCCGTCACTGTCACTTTGGAAGCTGTCATTTGGATCTGATTTAGTAGTCCAGGAAAGGCCCGGGCCGAGGAATTCTAGTTCGATGTTGACTTATGTCTTTGGAACAAGTAACTTGGGAGGTGACATCATTCACCTGCCCCCACCCAACCCCCCCAGAATGCAAGACGGAGGTGACGTGTAATCCCCTTTTTCCGTTTTTGTTGTTTCCGTCTGACGACATCTGATCTGGTGTATGAGGTGAAAGGTGGCGCACAGGCTGCAGGTAGGCATGCAGGCAGGCTGCAGGCAGGCAGACAGGCATGCAGGTAGGCAGGCAGGCAGGCATGCAGGCAGGCTGCAGGCTGCAGGCTGCAGGCAGGCAGGCAGGCAGGCAGGCTGCAGTCAGGCTGCAGTCAGGCTGCAGGCAGGCATGCAGGCAGGCTGCAGGCAGGCAGGCAGGCAGGCAGGCAGGCAGGCAGGCATGCAGGCAGGCTGCAGGCTGCAGGCTGCAGGCAGGCAGGCAGGCAGGCAGGCAGGCAGGCTGCAGTCAGGCTGCAGTCAGGCTGCAGGCAGGCAGGCAGGCAGGGAGGAGGAAGCGGGCCAGTTGGCTGTGTGGAAGAATAATTCTCCCAAACAGAGAGGAGGGAAGTAAGGTACCAATTGATGTGTGAAAAGAAAAATTCTGTATCGGAAGCGGAGCGACGTGTTTTCAATCAATCACCAAAATGACATCATAAAGGGAACATTTTTTAGTAAAAGGATCATGAGATGAGATGTTTCTGAGTATTTCATTTGATCCATTTCTGTTTTACCCAAAGCCTCATCTATTGCTTAATACCCTCTAGTGCTTTGGTGTTCCAGGACATTTCTAAAAAACTTCTCCCATGTGCCTAATCGGGTCCAGCGGAGGCCTGGAAGGATTTGAAGAGGGAAAGATTAGCACTAAGAAAAAAACAAAACTGGTCCGGGCCCCCACACCACCCAGGTGGAGAACACGCCACCTTCAACAAGTCATTTACCAGCATGAACAGAGCGAGGGGACTGACGCACGGCCCGACATAGAGCGATGATCGGTAACATCTTTAACTTCCGGTCTTTGTTTACGGGAGCAATAACTGGGAGGAAATGCTGGAGAAGGCGACCAGGATCGAACCCATGACAAGGTTGAGGGGAAGGGGGGAAGGCCGCTTTAGGCGAGATAACGCTTCTAGCACGTGTGGAATAAGCACGTTCGAAAATCCCAACTCTGCAGCAAACTCATCCTTGCTGGGGTTTTACATTCTTCTACAAAGAGCACCGAGGCGCAAAAAACCATCTGCGTGAGCCATGAAAATATTTGCAAAACAGATTTGGAAATGTCTTTGCACATATTAGGATTTGATCATAGCAGAACACTAGAAAATCTGTTATTTTGTAATATCCATGTGGCAAAGAATAACCCCCTCCAATGGTTGTATTGCGTTGCACAAATCCTCTCACTTTGTTTCTGGGTTAAACCGGGACCAGTGCACTGGTTGCTGTTCTATAAGGTCCATGCAAGGCCGGCCAAAGTGCACAGAAAATGTACACAGCGCACTTGGTCGGGGTGAAACAAGCTCACGAAAAGTGTCGGCAATATTTGCAAAAGGAAATCGTTGAGTGTGGACACATCTATAGATTAACCACTAATCCCTCCTTTGACTCCGATGAATGTCGGCAGCAAGCGCGCCGCAGAAGAATCGGGCCGGTCGTAAGGTCCAGTCCTTCTGATGACAGTTTGTCATTGATTCACCCGTTCTTAATTCTTTTTAATATTCAAGGACAAACATCCCTTTGATTTTCACACTGAAACACATTTGATAATGCGAAATTATTTCGGTTTTAACACAGTTCAATTAACAAACCAGGAGCAAGATCTGCCATTCATGATGGTTCCGCTCAAGTAGTCAGCCAGAGAGCCAGTGCAGTGTAATGTAGAGACATGTCAATATGTCAGAACACGTTCGATCGGCTCGGGCCTTCAAGCTGCCGCTCGACGCCGACCTCCACTCGACGTCAAGACTAAAGCCCTGGGTCCAGTTAATTACAGACCACGTCACATCGTCTGCAAATGTGTCCATTCTGGCTGTGAGGCTCAATGGAGCGTCTCTCGCAGCGGCAGCCCCAGTTGGGTTGCTTGTGGGGTCTTTTATGTGGCTGTGCGTTCCCACGGCTTCTCTGTTGTCGAGCCACCTTGTAATGGTGAATGGTGTTCTTGTTGGACCGTTATAGTTCACCCGTCCCTGGACTGGAAAGCCAGTCAGTGCAAGTATGAGTACTGATTTTCCCGTGTTGCATTTCTGAGAACACCACGACACCACGACGTTGATGTCAATGGTTTTCGTTGAGCAATTTGACCCCGTCCGTCTGCTTGTCAGCTTCTCTCGTTGTTGTTTTTATCTGTTTGACAGAACATTTTGAGCTTTAGAAAATTGAACATAATCAAATATATCTTGAAAGAACAAGTGATCCTTATTTTGTTATGTGAGGACAGCTGTTATGTCGGTTATGTCACGTTGCTCCTTCAACCCCACAAATCACTTCTCTTATGACTACTTTAAAGATTTTAAAATGAACCGCTTCTTTTATTGCACTCAATACACCGGATGTTCTCAAGTCATGGCTCACGAAGCATTGAATTGGACATATGGAAGATGTAAATTGGCCCGGTCAACGGGTGACATTCCTCTGGGGATGGATTTGAGTATTTAGATAATGGCGCCATGATTATTAATCAGACCTTTGATCTCTCTTTGCATCTTGTGGTCCAGTTGGCCTTCAAAGTAAAAGCATGGCGAAGAAAAAGGGTTGCAAATGAAAGATGCCTTCCGCTTCCCTCGAAGGTTTCCAGGTTTAAGTAAGTAGAAGCAAATGCTGTTTCGAATCGAAGGGGGGTTTGAGGTGAACACAGAGGAACTTTGTTCCGTCAGCAGGTTCATTAGTAAACAGTACCCTGGGGTCAAACCCTGCACATGCTCACCACATGCTAGTAACAACAAGCACAGCCCATTTTTGAGCACTGGGAACCTTTAACATACCTGTGTTATGTTACAAAGCCGTGTTAACCCTTGAACTCTGTACCGGGGGCAGTTGTGCTCATGATAACACCAGTCAAGGACAGCACTCTTCACACATAAAGGTATACTCGCATCACTCAACCACGAAAAATCACTAAGCCTGCAGTCAAAGTGTGCTGAGCCACCACAACGAGGCACGGGTAACCCTTGGGTGTGATCGGACTTTGTGTTTGTGGGGGGATTAGGACTGTCGCCTTCTGACACCAAGGCGTCGCCCAACGTTGGCCTTGCGCTCTACCTACACCTTCTGCATCCGCTAGGCACGTCTCGGTGAAGGCGTTTCACAATAGCTCCTTTTCATAATAAATTGGGATAAGGCAACACGACCGGCCGGTTCAGTGCTTTCGCGCAATCGACCTTTGCGCTTTCTTTGAATAGCATCATGCTCTGACTGAACGATAATCCGCTTGTGTGCATAACGTGGCGTGCAGCTCAGGCTTGTCATTTAACCGCCGAGTGAATTATTTGAACAGATTGGTTCAATGAAGCCTTTCCTCTTGCGGATCACAGGGAGAATTGGACGCCAGCCCAACACTCCAAGTCCCTGCCTGTACCCGAGCTTTTCTTTGAGGAGTTCTTTTTAACGCCAACTGTGATGGAAAGCATGTGTCCCTGCAGAAAAATGGTTAACAGTTGTCCGCTGTGGTTGAGGCTACTAGAAATGCATTTAAGTTTCAGTGTCAGATATTAACGAGCTTGTTGTGTTTGAGTTGGAGCGTCCTGGTGATGAATTGTAGGACTCGATGTGAGCACGAATGGGAACACAGTGCTGCTGTGCGTCATCGTGGCTTTCTCAACCAACAACATCGCTGGTGTTTTTATTCCTTTTATCTTTGTTATTGGAATCTCACAGCTCGTAAAGGCATAATCTCCACGGTTGCAGAAAACCTGGCAGAAAACCGACGGTGCAGACAAAGGAGAAAGGGAATTGCTTCGACTTGGCAGTGTGTTTTTTCCTTAAACGCATCAACTATTGCTCAGACCTTTTCTTTTTTTTTCTACATCCACTATCCAGTCCTGCTCCAGAATCCGATAGTAGAGACTTCATTCCTCCGAATTGTCAGATAGAAACTGGCATATCTAACATGTAATGGATTTATTTCTACACCTAGACAGCTCTTTCTACGCTCGCAAACATACCAGGAGCATGTGCACGATCTGCAGGTCATTCTTAGTGTCCGTCTCATTTCCTCTGATGCTTCGGGCTACATTGACATGCACGCCTTCATAGAATTTGGCTTGACTTCTGCTTGAAAGAGCAGAACTAACTCTTTAGCCACACTTACGTCTAACCTCAGAATGGGGCGCTGATTTAGAGCAGAGATTGCTGTACTGTAGATTTGGCATGCGTTGATGCATTTTTCTCATTTAACAGGACTATGTATTAGCGAGTGGGAGTCTGTGTGTGATGAGGGTTCGGCAACATTATAACCTGTAAAATCCCACGCAATCCAAGAAGAATTTCTTTGTCTTTTACACCGTCAGAGGTGTTCATTTGGTGATGACATTATATTGGACTGCATCACAGCTCAGATATATTTTGAGTATTCACAATAAACATTTGGACAATGTCAACTAAAACCTTTGTAAAATAACGGCGCTGTTGTATCTAATTCCAGCAGATTATACACAAGTACTTCATAAAGTGGCCACTCAATGTGTAGAAATGGCTTTAATGTCATATATAAGTTTAGTCCTCCTTTTATGCATTGCATCGCGACCTGTACGCCCTGAAGCATACACTGTATTCATACGTATCCTAAATGTGACCTTTAAATAAATGAAGATGCATTGCTGACTTGAGACCATAAACTTGTGTTTTCTGAAGTGATAAACACATAGAGAAGCAGACAAACCAAGGGAGTCGCCCCCCTGGTGGCCAGTAGAGAGAATGCCAGTTGGAGTCGTTTTTAACTGGTGTTATAGTGACACTTTTACAGTTTAGGTTTGAATATATGATAAAGACCATGAATAACTCTCTCTTTCTGCTTGACGGTTCAAGCCATGTCAACCACGCCGCTGACCCACTACAGCGTAGAGGAGATACACAAGCAGACGTATCCCCCATACAAGAGCTCCACGCTGCAGGCTTGCATCGAATCAAAATCATTTTCTAGTCAGCAAATGCTTCAAAAGCTCCTCGACTGCAACAAACAATACCTGCGTCTGTCCAGTTTCACCCCTTGCGGGGACGTGAGAACAAGCTGAGGGCCTTTATTATTCCTAATTGTCACCATCATTCTGTTTTGGCACTGGGGGAAATACACAACGGCTATGTTGACTTTGATTAAATTAATTTTGTTTTGGAAGGTTAGCCCCCCTTGCATTAGACTCGCTCAATGGACCTTCGCCTCGCTGACCTGATTCAACCTCGGGCCGCGTTGCTCAATTTGCTCCGCTTTTCTAACTGCAGTGTTTGAGCGTACGGGAACAGGCCTTCTTCATTTTATCTCTCCAGGAGAGAACTTCACAACCAAGTATCACGTACTCACATAAAATAAAAACAACAGTGTCATTCAAACAGTTTTGTTCTATTCTTTTGGGAAATCTGTTGCAGCTTCATAAAACTTTAAACGTCTAGATTTATAGTTTTATTTTATGGACAGGTTTCACTTGTTTTGCTAAATCATGTCGCACATTGCATTTACAATTTGGGATACGTGGTGACATTGAGACTCCAGTTTGCAAAACAAAACCCTTCATATTTTGGCGTTTTCTGGCGCTGAAGTGGATATTTGACATGTCTGCTTTCCTGGGAAAAAACGACTTCCTCGTTTCAGGCACCTAGTTTTCAATTGTCAAATGGGACCCGCATGTGAGATGTTCTCAATTAACTCTGTTTATCTGGTAAAAAATGGTAAGCTAAAGAAACTTCCAAAGGATTTACAGTCTAATGTCCGGCTGTAACCGGCCTTTATACTGTTAATCCTTTGGAAGTTAATTCTGTAATGTCTCATTTGTGTGTGTGTGTGTGTGTGTGTGTTGGAAAGGGAAAGAGAGGTAGTGAGGTCATGAAGGGCAGAAAAATAAAAGTTTGATAAAATGCATCAACAATTGATTAGAAATAAAAAATGTGTTTCACTCACAGAACAGAAGAGACCTGGCTTGCCAACTGAATGTACTCCATACATCCCTGTAAAAGCTTTGAATCTATGCGCGGCTTTCCACTTATGAGGTTTTATTGAAAAAGTCTATGTGCAAGAACCTTTGTCCTAGCAGCACATAAACTCTTTACGGGCAGTCTTTAACATGTGGCAGATTCTCGTGAAAGTTCACTTTGTGTGGAGAGAGGTGTTCTAGCGTTAAGCCCTAGCCTTCTTATTAAGTCAATTTCCCAGGGTTTACGTTGATTAAAAGTGTAGTTTGTACCCAGTGTAAGTTTGGAAGGGCTGTTGTAATGGAACATATATATATGAACATATATATATATATTTATAAATGCTAAAAAAGAAAACAATGCTTGTCTGGAGACAAAAGTAAAAAGGTCAGATCATCAACCCATGAATAATTAATCTGTGGTCATTTCATTCAACTAGCTCCAGCTATGTGGTTTTGTGCAACCAGTGAACCAAAGTGCCCGCTTTTGGCCATATTTCCCCTAAAAGCGTTACATCACAGGTCGTCAGTCTGCAGTTTTTAATTGTGTTTTCCAATGGCGCTTCAGGTAAATTGTTTGCCTGCTGTGATGTCACCGCTTTAAAAGACCACATCAATAACAAACACCACTATCGACGGAGGAGTCAACATCGGGGTCATGTCCTCGCTGTTGGCTCAGAGGGCCCTTTTTTTGGGTCCAAAAACTGCAGCCGGTGGGTGGAGGGTGCACAAGAGACAATAGACGACGGGGTACCGCTGCGAGAGCAAACATGTTTTTGAGGGCATGTCCTCGTTTCTTATTATGAGACAATCGCACATTTTAATGATGTGGGAATTGTTGTGTCGGAAGCAGCGAAATGTAAAATCCTCGGCAGAAAAATACCATTACACAGGGAAGGAAAAGAAAGAGAACGGACTGAAGGAGGACGCAAGGAGGAGGAGGGTTAAGAGGACGCAGGACGGGGAAAGAGGACAGAAAGAGCCCGGCGTAGCAACGCCCCCGCCCTCCTCCAACGGCCATTAAACCTGTTTAACTGAAGGGACTCTTAATTGAGAGTCCAGCTCACCGTGGCTGAACTCAATCAATTAACAGATACCTGTTTTCCTTTTATCTTTTTGACCCTTAGCACAGCACAGTGAGCATTAACGTGACAGTATTTTTCCGGGCACAGATCCGGGGGAATGCGCAAAGAGGAATGAACCTCAGTGACCTCAATGCAAGATACAGCGATGCGAACTGTGCATTCTTCACCGCACGCGTGACCCAGCAGTTCATCTCTCAATGCCTTGTTAACCCTCATATCTGACCTAACGTGGGGTTAGCTTAGCATTGAAACCCGGATCAGACTGGGAGATTAAGAGGATGCTTTCCACCCTGATTGTTTGTTGAAATGAAAGGTAAGGGTGTAACAGACCTTGTGTACTCTCTGCTGCCACTGTCACCCTACTGCTGAAGACGATGATGATTGTCTTTCTCTCTGTTGAGCAAGTGGTTCCTAATCAACAAAAAAAATGCTTAGTAATCGGCAATTGTAAATGTTAGAGGGAAAAAAGCAGGAAAAAAAGCAGGAAACTGAGTGCCCTTCAAACTGGGGTGACACGTGACAACGATAGCGAAGGGGAGCTAATTCAGATAATTTGGAGTAACTGGTTCATAAAGGGTTGCGTAAAAGACAACAGATACAGCATGTACTCGGAATTGTTGATAGAGGGAGAGTTCAGCAAACACGGACGCACACTGGTGACGAGTCTCAAAAGTTAAATCATCAGAAGAACCGGTAGGACATGCGGTCGCTTACGCATACGGATGAATCCAAACTCTTTGCAACAGCTGGGAAAGGCACACCGAGGCGTGAACAGGCACAAGTTCCTGGTCACGTAGCGTTTGTCACGGCCGTCAGAAGTTGGCAGGATTTTAAAGGGAAATCCACCAATGGGCATTTACTTCACTACGCCCTTGATTAAAAGGGATTCACCTCGGGTGAACTGCGCGCCACCTCATCCTCTGAAACGCATCCGTTCACATAATTGACTGACCTGCATGTCAATGGAGGAATTCATTTTAATGGGCCGGGACATGAGACGGTGGTAATTAAAGCTGGCTTTAGTCTCAGCCGCGGGGACGACGTGCATGAATGGTATCGCTTGTCAATCCGCTTAAGTCACTAATGCTCGCCCCTGATAGACATTGGCACAACCGATGTCCTTTCAGGTCAACGGCAACTTCTGTCTGAAGGCCTGAAAATGAATGACGCCGAGACAGGCATACGATAGGCAAAGGTACCCAGTCCTGATCATAGAGCCCCGTTGTGCAGGTTTTGGTGTCTTCGTCGAACAGGCGGTTTCTTGACGCCTTGAATTGTCCGTTTCACCCGTGATCCTAGAGCACTCCGCTCTCACCACCGCGCCGGATTGTCTCCTTCTCAATACGAACATTACAGAGGCTCTCTGCGGGCGCTTTTTTCGGGCAGCTTTCTGCCTGTCAGGCTATATGTGGAGTGTGCCATCGAGGGCAGACAGCCGTGCACCAGAGAAGACGGAAAGTCACGACCCTTCCAAGAAGAGACCATCACGCCGCCTCAAGGGCACCGTGAGATTCTTTCCATCGAAATGGTGACCCGTGAGGATGGGGAATACTTGTAGGGCCAAAAATACATCCAGGCCACTTGGCGTCAGTCCTTTTTCATTTAGCATCTGCCACAAGGAGTAAATGCAGCCTCTTCGTAGAGAGAATGACAGCTACAAAGGAGGCCTTTTGATCGCAGTATTCAAGGTGCTAATCCCGGCGGCATTCACAGCGGAGGGTGGTGGGGGGAGGGGGCGGGGCAAAGTCTATTCCTGCCGCTTTGATCAGGCTTACAGTCGCTTCCTGCTGGATGTAGAATTCGACAGTGTGTTTACCTCACTTGACCTTATTAGTTTAAGCAAGTCAAAGGAGGCTTTAGCGCTGCTAATCATTGATGTAGTCGAGCTGGGGACGACCCCATTTCCGAAATCTATTTATATTTACCTAGTTTCCATTGTTTTGTATGTTTTAAGCTACACAGGAAATCCAATAGATGTTACTCCTGGTATTACAGGACACTGTATGCTTTTTTCCCGCCTCAGCTGTGTGGTCTGTGATTTGGTTACATATCAACAGTTGTGTGACAAGAGGGGACACGTCTGTAAATGCTTGTGAAACACCTAGTGTTCCTTTGTGTGCAGATTGATTAGAATGTAAGAAAGCCAAATAATTGACCCCAAAACATTGAAAGCAACGTGCAATGTACACCTCAAAGTTGAAAGTTTGTGTTGTTTATAGATAGAGAGATGACATCATATTGATTAAATCAGTGGAGGATGGGCAGATGGTGTGACCACAGCCGCTGGGTGGTCGGAGATGCAAATCACAAAACTGTGACGTCCGTGGTTATAAATCTTGCTGGGAGGCTTTTGTTGCCCGTCGTTCTCTCTATCTCTCTCCCTCCCTCCCTCCCTCGTGCTCGCCTCTAATTCCCGCCAGCGGGTTTGACTTTCAAAGAACAGTATCAATATCCTACCAGCTTCAAAGATGGCTCTGAAATGTTCCATGAATGCTCGTTGGACACCGTTCCTAGAATCCTCCCCAATTACATTCAGACAAATGACAATGACACCAGCGTTTTGCTGAGAAACTTGAATATGTGCATACTGGGTGGCGTCAGTGTTGAAGGCAAGCAGTTAAAATAAAACTAAAAATGTAAAAACTCCCTTTCTCGTTGTCTCCCTTTGTGCTCAATGTTCTTTCAGCATGTGAAAAATGAATTTTAAAAGTGTGTTACGTAACAGAGAGTGGAGAGGCACGTCTCCATAGTAACTGCAGTGCAAACACCCCGGTGGCTGGATGTGGTAACTGAAGCCGTTCAGCATCCAGCCGACCTCCCTTAACATTTGGGTGAAGGCTCAGAACATCTGGAGGGGCAGCAGACGATCGGGGATGCCGCCCATGAGAGGCACAACGCGCAGTTCGGGGTGGAAATCAAGAAGAGATGCGCTGTTTCCTGTCAATTAACAACCACGGGTGACTCTCGTTCTGTTTGCACAGCGGGAACAAAATATTACAGCGTGTCCCTTTAAGCATAACTGAGCAAACTGCAGATGGAACGAAGTAAATAGCAGATGACTTAGCTTAAAAAAAGAAAAGAAACTAGAAGAAGGGCCTATTTCAAACTATTCAAATAAAAGTGAAATCCAATTTGTTTAAGAGGAGAAAATTAAATCGTACTAATTGATAATTACCAATAAACCTTTGGAATTTGTTTAGACTTCCTACCTTTATTATAATTACTAATAACAGTAAAGCCGGCCTGTTTTCCACTGAACATTTTGTTCAAGCATGTGAAGAAAACCTTTGACTCTCGACCCCCTGGAAATAGCTTGGGGGTGGGAAAAAGAGGCCCCTGTGCATATTTACGTAATATGTCTGATATTCTACACGGTGAAACAAAAACACCGAAGGCAACGAAAAGGCGCAACGGTGTTCTCGAGTGACGTTACGCGACCTTGCTATTGCCAACCCGGAACAGAATGTACCCGACCGGTCGGGGTCGCGCTGCCTCGTGTGCTGCGTGAGGCATGACGATCATTCCGTAGGGAAGGTGCCTGTATGTATAGAATTATTGACCTCCCCGTGGGGGCTCTCGGGCCCTCGTGTTCAGACAAAAGCTGAGAGAAAAATGACTCCACGTGCCTGCTCTTGTGACTCCATCTAGCTTGCTTTCCTGAACGCCTTCAGAGAACCCTTCTCTCCGGGCCTCCGATACGGCTGTCTTGCTCTGTCGTGATATTGAAAGTCCCTTCATACCAGATCAAATTTCTATTTTACGCTAATCTAATGGATAAAATAAGGGGCCCCTGTGTCGAGGTTTGGTGTGTTCAAAGATCTCTATGATGTGAAGTGAGATGCTGAGTAAAACACATTTTTACTTGAATGGTATATATATCTATATACATACATGTATATGAAAATATATTTTTGATACTGAGGTGATTGCTCTTTTAATCAACGAGGCTAGCTGACATTTTCTCCATGTTGTTTTTGGGAAACCAGTCAACTGCTCAACACATTCCTTAATAAAGGTCCAACGGCATATTAAATCATATTTACAGTCAGATAACAGATCAACAGAGCACTAAACAATTCCTCAAAACTTTCCAAAGCCAACGAAGACTTTTTCTACACTTCTAGGAGTTATTCCACACACATGGTACATGAGTACGTGAGTATGTGGTACATGAGTACGGTTCACAGCACCTTACACCCTCTTAGGAATCAGGAACATTCAAGAAATTTGACTTGGCGGTAAAAGAATGGACAACATGACAGATAAGACAACATACTGCAAGAACAACATAGTTGAGCCAAGAGGAGTTTAAATAAAAAATAGAAGTTAAAAAGTTAAAGGCACGCATTACCATAGCTTTTTATTTTGACATAACCTTTTATAATCAACCACTCCGGCGGGTCACGTGAGTGAAGACACCTCACCAGGACACGGCAGAGCGGCCCTTGGATTATTGAAAACTTTGCTCGGCTCCCCTCCTTGAGCAAAGTCATATAACCTTTTAAAAGGTTTTCACTTCATGTTGTTAATTGACAGGTCAAGCGGGTTTCAGGTTTGAGGCATACATGTAAAAAACTTGAGGCAATCATCAGAAATCCTTCCAGGAATCAACACCGTCATCTGCAGTCCTGTTTTTCATGGGCGTTTTCTATTGAACAATTGTAGGGGGTGGGTCGGTATGGCTCCGGACACAGGCACTCGACACCAGGGTGGTGGGTTCCAATATTTTATTATTTCTATTATTTTGCTCCTGCTCGCTGGAACACGCCGCTCCCTCGGTCAGTCTTCCCCTGTCGCTCGCTCGCCTTACGGCTTCAAATTCACCCGACAAACAGGATCTAACTTTAGATAATAAAGGTAGTAGGTATGTTTGGTAAAAAATGTAAACTATTTCTTTTAAATGTTCTGGATGTCAACAGTTGTCAAGGAATGGCTTGTGAAATGTGACTGAAGACTGACGACTGAATAGGAACTATTTCCTCAGAGTTCTCTTAGAGTGAGTCAACTCAGCTGACTAACAGCTGTTTCGTGAGAGGTTGGTTTTCTTGGCTTAAACGTGGAGTAAACCATAAGCAAACAATGTCAGCGCGGCTATCTAACTCATCTGTGGGAGAGGTCGTCAGGAGTTTCAACCGTTCAACCGGTCAACCGTTCAATTACAACATTAGCCACTATGGTCACTTTCCATCATGTCTGGAGACAAACTCTAATTTCGTGAAAATTTGTGTTTGGGTGTCAAAAGTTCGCCACGTCAGAATGCATTGCTCGAAGGCGTTTCCATCGACGGTTATTCGAGCAAACGCCAAATCAAGCACAATGAACCCCGCCTACGCAGTTTGTCTAAGGGCATTCAAGGTGTGTGTGGACAGACTCACGTGTCTCCATTAATCACACAGCTGAGTAGGTGTTCTGTGCCGGACAAAGTACCACAGAGACAAAGTAGTGCGTGGAGGTAAATGTTCCTGGTGGAACTGTCCGCGCGTCCGCTAAATGAGAAGCGGTCTGTCATGACGCAGTCGGTCTCGGGGAATGGGAAAGTCCCGTCCAAATCCAAATTACGTTGGCGGACTCTGGGGAAATCTCGTTGCTGTGACATTTGAGAACACTCTTTCTCGGGCGTTGTCACACCAGACCTTGGCTGACGAACTCCGACCCCTGCCTGCCTAGTTATGCTAAGCTTTGCGTCTAGCTGGAGACCAAAAGAAACGCCTAGCGAGGGTCCCTATCTTCATCACTGCAACAGATTGTCCCCCTTTTTTCGGGGCTAAACGGCGGCTGTGTGCTGCGAGAAAGAAACGTGGAGCTTGGTGCACATCAGCAGGACAAAAGACGCTGGTGAACCAAGGTGAGGTCTCAGTGTGCATCGAAGGCGCCGCGCGACCACAGCGGCCTGCATGGATTAGCCTGAGAGGGTCTACATGGCGGTTGCTTAGTAACTACAAACCCGCTCAAATGCCTGCCGAGCATAAGGGACAGGGCTGGTTTTTTTTGTTTTTTTACCATGAATAGTCAAAAGTGCTTTTTATTGCAACCTTACCCAACCTTGAACTTCATACAAAATGGTAGCAGACATACACAAAATTAAACAATGTCAATGAGTGTCCCATGAGTGACACGAGTGTCCCCACATTCATAGAATCACAGGAATGTGTGTGTGTGTGTGTGTGTGCTCTACATGAGACGTGCGCACTGTGGTGGCCCGGCTGGATCCCTGCCACCGCTGGTTCCTCACGGCAGGCTCGGTCTGGCCTGTTTTTCCTGATCGGGGATGTCATTGTATGACCCCGCGCTTCTGTTCCAAGATCCAGGCTGTGTCTAATGGAAGTAAGGTTCAAGCAGTTTGTTTTTACAACAAAAAAAAATAAAAAATCTTTGAGAGGAAATAAACCGGAATCAAGGCTCCGGCTGGCCAGTGTTTCATTAAGACGTTTTTGTCCAGCAGGCGGTTGAGCATGTGAGAAGTAGCTGTGGGATTGTGGTGTCAGACTCTGAGGTTAAACGAGAAAGAGGTATTTACACAATGGAAACGGCTCTATGAAATTTTTTTTTTAAACACATGTGCTTATTCTAGGAAATGATGTGGTGACAGTGATCCAAGAAACCCGCAACGAGACAAAAAAGAGCGAAGCGCCTTTTGATTTTGGCGATTTGAATGGTTCATTTGTTTGGTTTGTTGTATTGAATGTGGATGGGAGAAAACAAACGCACTTTAATGCTGCTCCAATTAAAGGTTGAGGCAACTGAAGGTGTGAAGGTGGAGGACAGAGCACCTTGCCAGCGTAATCTCGGATGTTAAACTAAGCCAGTGCTTATTTATCCTGTGTGGTGGTGTGTGTGTGTGTGTGTGTGTGTGTGTGTGTGTGTGTGTGTGATTGGATGAGTTCCTTTGAGGAAGAGGGACCAACCTCTTGAGTGTTTGTACGTTGGGAGTCTTTCCTTGAGTTAATGAGTTCAAGTCCACTCATTTCCGAGTCCGACGTCATGATGCGCCGGGGTCACACCGGGCCGATTTAAGAGCTCCTAATGATTCTGGGAAAATCAGATTGCACCCGAGTTGCCGACGCCAGCTAGGAGTTCCCCACAAGATCTTTTCTTCTCTCGGTGCAGACAACAAAAAGACGCCAGTGGTCCAATCCACTTTGACAGACTTTGAATCAGAAAAAGGTTTATGGCCATCATATGTCAGACATCCATGGAATTTGACTTGGCGGTTGGTGACGGAAGACAGCAAAATAACGACAAGCAGCAATAAGATAAAAAGAAATATATAAATGGAAACCAAATGAACCTCGATTAAAGAATGCCAAACGGGTTCTCCACCTCGGGCGGACCTCATACGTGCTCTTTGTGCTTGATGGGTGGCGGTTCTTACCTCCGGGATATATACGTTTGGCAGCATTTCAGTAGCTTTAGAGGCCAAATAAATCTGCGGCGCGCCAGGACATCAGATTACAACCCGTTTTTTTAGTTTGTCATTGAAGTTCTGATCCAGCGTCTTGTTCATTGCTTTATGCAAAGCTCGGGTAGGCACGTGACGGGGGGTTAGAATGAGAAGGGAGGCACCAGGGCGTGTCTTCGGCTCGTTGTCTCGTGCGTGCCGGAGGGGAGAGGACCGTCCGCACGTTTGAATCACATCCATTTCCTTGGAAACTGTTCTCGATGTGAGACCCCTGTGTGGGGGGGGGGGGGGACATTTGTCCATGCAACGCTCGCCAAGACGTCAGCGTCGATTTTGTTCCACCCAAAGGGGCGGTCAAACCACGACGAATCAAATCTTCAGAGTTCCGTTTTGATCACATTATCACCATTCTTATTCTCATCTTTTAGATTTTGGGGCCAATCCAGGGGGGGGGTTTCCAGAGAAACTCACACTGTGACCGGGAGGGAGAACAGGTTGCCTAGACATTGTCCAGCTCAGAACTAAATTAATAGCACGGTCCACCATGGTTTGCTTTCGGAAATCCAACGTAGTGGGTGGTAAATAATAAAGCGATTCCTACGTGTGCAACACATGTTCTCATCTAAAAATGAGAACAATTACAAATGAAGTGTTGAGTATTAAATATAATCATGGATGCTCACGCTAGACTGCAATTACACTTTACAATTAGACATTACACTAATGAGGGGAGGCTGTGTATGACCCGGAGCACAAAGACTATATAATCCGAGCGCACTTTGTATTAAGGACCCCTTTATTGCTAGACAGCTTTGAAACAGGTCCGGACTGAATACTCCTGTCACAAATAAACACACATTGGTCGCATTGTTTGATTCAAGTCTCAAGTCTGGTCCTTGCTTTGCTCCCGCGACAGAAGCAATTGCCACACATGGTCGACAAATATCGGGAAATTGATCTCAAACTACTGCAACTCCTTATATAATCATTTTGGTTTCGGCTTGGCCCCAAAATGTTCTCCAAAACAACGGGCTCATTTGGTTACAAAGGGCGCGATGGGACTCTGTTTCGCAGTCCGAAGCCGCCTCATGTGTTCCCCCCCCCCCCCAAAGGTGTGCAGGGTCCCGAGCGCCATTAGTCATCGGCACAAGTTCCCACCCCCCCTCGCGGTGCGCTTGAGTCCAGCGCCGTCACTGCCCCCCCCATAGGCACGGAAAATTAAAACGAATCTAAGTACCTCACAGCTGCGTCACGAAAAAAAAACACCGACCGGTGTGGTCACACGTGCGCTGAAGGAGCACCCCCCCCCCCCCGGAGCGGGTAATCCCCGCCATGTGACTAGGCGGTGCGGGTACCGAAGGCGTGTATTTTGCTTTTTTTGGTGTATCTTTCTTTTTCTTCTTACCCCTCTCACCCCCCCTCCCTCCCTCCCCCCTTTATTCAAATGCTGCCCTACCTATAAAAAGAGTGGCCTGCGTGCGTCAGATAGTTTTCTCCAATGGCTACGGGGGACTAAGTACTTGTTGCCTGTCCTGCCGGCGCAGTCGCATCCTATCGGCAAAGAGGGGTGAGGAGGGGGGGGGGGGGGGACGACGACGACGAGATGATGCACGACTCCGGCGGCGTCGGGACGGCGAGGGCGCTGAAGCATGCCGCGCTGTGCCTGATGCTGCTGCCCCGGTTCCTCGTGGCCGCCGTGATGCTGTGGCTTCTGGATTTCTCGTGCATCAGGAAAAAAATGCTGCTGAAAATGGGAGAGCAGCAGAGCGGCCCGGACGACCCGCCGGTGTGCGTCTCCGACTCCAATAGGATGTTCACCTTGGAGTCCCTCAGGGCCGTGTGGTACGGCCAGAAACTGGACTGCCTCAAAGCCGCGCACCTCGGGCGCGCGGCGCCCAACACCCAGGTGACGCTGGTCCAGGAGCGGCGGCAGGTCCAGATCCTGGACTGCGTGAAGGGGAAGAGACCGCTCGTCCTCAACTTCGGCAGCTGCTCCTGACCGCCCTTCATGACGCGCCTCGCGGCTTTTCAGCGCGTCGTGAGCCAGTACGCGGACATCGCGGACTTTTTAGTTGTGTACATCGAGGAGGCGCACCCGTCGGACGGCTGGGTGAGCTCGGACGCGCCGTATCAGATCCCCAAGCACCGCTGCCTGGAGGACAGGCTCCGAGCCGCGCGGCTGATGCTCGCCGAGGTGCCCGGCAGCAACGTGGTGGTGGATAACATGGACAACTCGTCCAACGCCGCGTACGGAGCCTACTTCGAGAGGCTGTACATCGTCAGGGACGACAGGGTCGTGTACCAGGGGGCCCGAGGGCCCGAGGGATACCGGATTTCCGAGCTCCGGACCTGGCTGGAGAAGTACAGGGGCGAGCTGGCGCGTTCCCAAACGGCGGTGCTCCACGTTTAGATGGGGGATGCTGAGCGGCGCGCCCGCGTCCGAACTCACGGGGCGAAACAAATATTCCGATGCTGCTATCAAATGTGCGCACATGGTGCATGATGTCGTTTCGCTTGCGTTAAAAGATATTCAGGACTCTGACGAATAGCCGAACGTGGTGTTCCAGCGTAAATGTAGGCAGGTATGTTGTGCTTGTCTTGACCTTTGACCGTTTTGTTTTTTTTATCGAAAAAGTCTCGAATCAGGTGAGAATGGATTCAGTGATCACTCTATTTTTCTACAATACTAGTGTGTGTGTGTGTGTGTGTGTGTGTGTGTGTGTGTGTGTGTGCGTGTGTGTGTGTGTGTGTGTGCGTGCGTGCGTCTATGCGCGCGCGTTCAGGCCCCACTCCGTTGTTTCTGTGAAGTTCGGTTTTTAAAAGGCGAAGCCAGAAAACCGACACTGATGTTTCCGACACCGGAAGTGGGTCCACGTGCGCAGGATGCCTTCCTCCATGATCGACTGCCAAACGATGTAACGTGTTGAAGCGATGTAACTGAACAAATGTTTTTAATAAACATAAGATCACACTGAAGGTGGTGCTTTTTACTTTTCACCTGTGGAGCAAACAGCTTTTTTTTTTAAATGTCATTATTGATGTTTTGTTATTATTCTAATAGGAAACACTCTCAAAACCTCAGTCCAACTGTCACGTCATTAAATCCAACGTCCGATGACGTCACATCCGATCGATGGGTTTTCAGGGGGAATCTATCCTCATATCTTTGTGTGTGTTTGCTTTTTTTTTAATCTTTGGGACGGACCTCCTCTGCACTTATATAATCAGGCCCATTCAGGTCAAAGTGATCCACAGCAGAGTATTGTGACCCTAAAACTGATGAATCAACTATCGCCGAGATACATGTAACAAAAAGGAGCTCAAAACGCTTCATGTGTTTCATGAAATGATTTATTCTCTCTAAGAAGTTGATGCCTTGGAGTGTTTGAGATAAACGCATCTTTTACACATTACCGTTTTTGGTGCCAAACACATTTTGTGGGACCCGATGACCCAAGACATGTTTTTCGAATGTTAGTGTCATTTTTCAATTCAATATTTGACCAGCTCGTCGTCAGGATATAGACTTTTCAACAAAAGCACATGGGGAGTGACAGATGACATTGATTTATATCTATTTATAAGATGTCTGGACGGCCACTGGGGCCCACACCAGATCAGGCTTCAACCTCCGGGTCTCCAAGCAGGAGCCAAAGTGGAAGGAAAAAGAAAATACAGATTAGAGTAGTAGTAGAAGTCTATGAAAAAATTACTCCACTGACTTGATTTATTAGTTTTGACATTGATTTTTATGTCTTCTTCTACACTGCTTGTAAACGATAGTTCCTTTGAAGTGTACATTTCCGCAATTCCATTTCAACAAATTCAATCATCTCCTTGTGTTTTTTTCAGTCTTTGACTGACAGGCGGTTAGGGTCCCCACCTTAATTCCAGGCTCAGCCAATCTCTTCCTCACTGCTATATGCAAATCTCGGGGTAAACAGGTGGAGTGTCTCTCGGGTGCACGAGGGTGCTGTGTGGTCCGTACATTTTATGATATTTAACGGTTAAATATCATAAAATGTAAAGACAACACAGCAGCGAGACGATGACACTCGGTTTCATAAACTCTGCACACAGCAATAAGCAATAACTTATAATAAGTGTCATTGAGAGATGGTGGGAAGAGTGAGGAGTCACTGCCGGTGGGGCGTTCCTAGAGGGGACAGTTTTCTGTTATTTCAGTGCAATCTATGAGTTCATACAAGTTGAAACGGTGTTGCCTTCTTCACTTTGATTCGTTTCAATGCATTCAGACGACAGGTTCTCTTCTTCCAGGGTTTTTTTTAGCAAATGGTCGTCAAATGCACAATGTCAAGAGAAATAGAAAATCACTGCAGAAGAGGATTCAAAGGAGCTCCAGTCAAACCTGCAACATTAACAATCCTAAAGAGACCATATGGAAATACAACATTTATTGTTATTTCATTAATATGAGGAATGTTTCCTCATTTCCTCATCCCAAAAGTAATTTCGAAGTAACTTAACGTGCATTCTCTCTACTGGCCACCAGGGGGGGGCCTTCGCTGGTTGCAACAATAAGTCAGTTTGTATTGAAGTCAATGAGAAAATGACACTTCACTTCATTGATTTATACCTGTTTATAAGATGTCTGGACAGCCACTGGGGCTGACACCAGATCAGGCTTCAACCTCCGGGTCTCCAAGCAGGAGCCAAAGTGGAAGGAAAAAGAAAATAGTAGAAGTCTGAGAAAATTACTCCACTGACATGATCTATTAGTTTTGGCATGATTCGTGTGTCTTCTTCTACACTGCATGTTTGCTCAAGTAAACGATAGTTCCTTTGAAGTTTACATTTCCGCAATTCCGTTTGAACAAATTCAATCATCTCCTTGTGTTTTTTCAGTCTTTGACTGACAGGCGGTTAGGCCCCCACCTTAATTCCAGTATTGTACTCATCCTGCCTCTTTCTCACTGATATATGCAAATCTCAGCGAAACAGGCGCTGGAGTGAAAAGAGAAGGGAGACAAAAATGTTTGTGTTCCGCTTGTTGTCTCTCGGGTGCACGAGGGAGCGGAACCTTTCACACGTTTGGATCCGAGTCACATCCATTCGAGTGGAAAAAGGTTCTAAACCAAATTGCAGTTTCAGATTCCTCTCGATGAGCTCCAGTCAAACCTACGTTAACATTAACAATCATAAAGAGACCATATGGAAATACAGCATTTATTATTAGTTCATTAATTTGAGGAATGTTTCCATATTTCCTTATCCCTAAAGTTATTTTCGAAGTGACTTAACTTGCATTCTCTCTAGTGGCCACCAGGGGGCCCCTTTCTCTGGTTGCAACAACAAGTCAGTTTGTATTTAAGTCAATGAGAAAATGACACTACTTCTTAGTCATTTTAACGCAAGAGGAAACATTATAAGCATGAGTTTATGGTGTTGATCTCTGGTTCCAAATAAAAATAGTTGACAAAGGCGGGAATGCTTCAAGGCGGGGCCACCTGGTGATTTCCAAGCAGTACCCGTCTTGCAACTTTACCCCTTTATTGTTCTTCTTTTGGAAACAATAGCTGGTATTCGGCTCCACACTCGCAGGCCTCCTCTTTAGGAAAGAATGGCAACCATAACAGAGCAAACCTTCTCGGCGCAAGACCTCCCTTTTAAATGAACCTTCACCACTTAAATTTAAATTGTGACGCAGCGGCTTCGCAACGCAAACAAAGCCTTAACCCTAATTGAATGAACAGAGCGGAATGAGAGTTTAGTCTCCACATCTCCAGGGTGAATACAGAGGAGCAGGTTTCCTCAAGCTATTCCCACCCCGCGCGTCAGAGAGAGAAGGGGGGGGGGGGGGGGCGTGTACGTCACGATGCACTTGACAGGCCTCTTGACGTCCGAGATAAGAAAAAAAAAAAACACAAAAAAAAAACCTCACGATGTGGTTTTTGACCGCACAGTGAAGGATTCCCCAAACGAACATATGATGGTTGTACGTCTTTATAAAAAGTATTTTTCTCATCGGTCGGCGTCAGAGGGGCTTTTGGGAGATTTGACCGAGGCTTCGTTGTGTGCAGCGGGGCCCCCCCGGGGGCGACATCTGCAACGGCCAGATCTCCAGATAAATTGATCACATAGCAACCGCGTTGCCGCGGCGACCGGGGGGGGATACACACCGACGGTGCAGAGTGAGACTGGCTGCCAGACGAGACACTTTTTTTGAATGATTCACATGGTTTCCATCCCTAATTCATCGGGGATGTTCTTCTGGCGCTAATTACTTACCGTTCCTCGCCTCTCCATGATGGATGTGGCCCTTCAGCACCGATCAGTGGTCTTTTCAAAGGGATTCTTTTAGGATTTTTACCTATCATAAGTTGGCATAGTCTCCTTGACCTTGTGGAACTGACGTCTGGTCAGGAGAATCCAAATAATCACCTTCTTCTCCTCCCCAAGCCGCGGCCCAATTCTTCTGCAGAGGAACTTCTCACGGATTGCAAAGGTCCTAAGGTCAAGCGGGGGCGCGCGCGGGGGGGGGGGGGGGGGGTCGAGGGTTAACTCAGTGCATACCGTCGTGTGTTTAAGGGCACCGCTCTCCTCTAAGGGTGTGAAGTAAGGTCGGCCTCCCTGCTGAGTGAGCAGATAATCTCCCCTCCAACAACAACGTCAATAAAGTAGGCCTGCTTTTTGTGTGTGTGTGTGTGTGTGTGTTTGTAGGAGTCTCCCTAGGGCCTGCCCTTAATCAGCTTGATCCCACTTAGCTCCCAGAGATCCGTGTGACATTTCAATCAGCCTGCCATTGCGTGCGGCGGCGATCCCTGCAGACGGTCGGCTGAGGCCTCCCTTGCACTCAATAACCAGACGGCTACCTGCGTCCCCTTTGTACAGACCGAGGCTCGTGTGTCGCGTGGCTTCAGACAAAGGGGACGTCCCCAGCTGCTAGGAGATAATAACGTGTGTGTGTTCCAGACGGTGGAGGAGGGAGGAGGACTGATTATCGCTCACGAGGTTCCCGCAGCTGCACCTCCTGAATGCACGTGAGTCTGGGACCAGCCCGGAGGGTCGCAGGGATCTCTGCAGGCTTCCGGGCTCCAGATGTTTCGCAGGCGGTTCTGCAGCAACGCCGGCGTTTTTTTTTCATGCAAAAAGATGACTCTGCGTTTATTAAAAGTGGGACGAGAACAAGCGTTTTTGGACAAATGCGTTCATGCTGCAGGCCGCTGAATGTCACCCTTCAGCGTGCTTTGTGTGACTTCCGCATTGATTGAGTCTGGGACGCCTTCCGGTGCCCGATTCCAAGTCCCCAAAGAGCAAGAGAGGAGCAGTCGAAGGATCCGGGGCCTGTTTTTCATCCAGGAGGAACGACTACAAGGAGGAATCATCTCAAACCCAATTTGATGGTGGTGTGATGAGTCACTTCCTGCCTGACTGCCTGTCTCTCTCACACACACACACACACACACACACAGAGGGACACATGCACTGCACTTCAGAGTAATGTCCTGATTGGATGTGGTCACAAAGGTGGTCGGCGCTCCAAACATTTTTATTAGCTCTGTTTCCATGGCGACGGGTTCTGACATCTCCTGCCGCGAAATATGTTATTTTTTCGGCGGCATGGACCCCGGGAGGGGCCCCCGGGGGAGGTGGGATTTATTTTCAAATATCGAGATCAACAACACAGCGACCGCAGGCGAACCCAAGTGACCTCATCTCACGAGAGAGGGGGGGGGGGGGAGTTTGTTTTTGGTTTACGAATGATGTATCATCCAGAAGAATATTTCCTCTGAGATAATTGGGGCACAATGTGTTGATAACGAGGCGGGCTGTTTTTATTTCTTTGTGGGACACACACTGACGGCTCATTAGCGCCGCTGGGGGAGGAACAAAGTGCTTTTACGCTCCAGCGTGTCCCCTCGCTCACGGTTAGCCGGAGGAGTGACGTTTGGCCCCCGAAAAGACAACATGTGAGGAATGCACCGAGGGGGAAAATCCATCAGAAGTCCAACGTGCAGCACAAGTTCAGAGGAAGCTTACTGACCAGTGTGTGGAGGGGGGGGGGGGGGGGGGGGGGGGGGTTGGGGGGGGAGGAGAGACATCGCTGTGCGTCTTCCAGTGAATAGAAGGAGTTCAGTGACGTCAGAGGAGCCGATCTGGAGAGCTTTTGGGCCAAAATGTGAATAGCTGCGTCTGGCAACAGCTTATTAACAGCCTGCTGGGTCCTAATTGTACTGTGAAAAAAGAAAAGAAAAAACTCAATAGGACTGTTTTTTTGTTTTTTTTCCCATAACATTGATATTGCGAACACAAGCGTTGTCATTTGAAGATAGCGAGATAATCAAGTCGATGTGTTCAAACTGACTGTCCCCGCTTTTCAAAATTATAGGTCTAAATATTTGCAAATTACACAATTACAAAAAAAAAAAGAGGGAAATTTAGATGGTCACAGCATGGATTTGTCTTTAAACTACAACGTAAGCTTCATTTAAAGGCAGAGGTACCTCTGGATTCAGTAGAACTCTTCTGGTGTAGACGTGAGCACCAGATCTCCAACATGTTAAAGGATAACGAGACTCTTTAAAAGCATGTTGGCGCTTTGCTTCCCTCTGCTGGGCGGCTGCCTGAAGGACCTCCAGATATTGTCCAATGGCATTTAATTCAACACGTTGGTGCCAGAATGTTTGCATGTAATACGACAGAACTTTTTACTTCATGGGTATAAAGGTGGAATGAAACATGATGATTCCTCCTCGTCTCCTTCCACGTGGACCAATGACGACTCGCAGAACTCGCTTTTTTTTTTTTTTTTTTTGGATGAAAATATAAAACTCACATGTTCTCTTTATTTGCAGTATATAGATAGATGTACACCACTGGAGATTTGGATAAAAGCGCACACAAATCATGGATGTGGAGTCTCGACAAAACAAAAACATGTCAGATTACAAATCGATAAAAAAAACGATCCAAATGCTCGACGTTTCTAAGTGTAAATCACGTGTCGACCAACCGTCTGCAGGTGATAACCTCTGGATTCTGTACACGAGGGGGGGTCGGGGGGGGTTGGTACAAAATATGAAACCTACCATTTAATGGAATAAAAGTACATTATATGTACAATATCAGATGAAGCTGTTTAGTATGAGATGTGTACCAAAAGGACACTTCATTCATTTCAACGAGAAAGACACAAAGCAATAAAAGAGCGCTCCAAAGAACTGCCCCCCCCCCACCGTGAACGTCCTTCCAGACAGACATGAACGGCTGCAGTAGTATTATTGGTATTATTTACAATTTGCACATTCAGTTGAAACACTGACAAGAGGTTCTGCAGGCAAAGGAAGAAGGGAGCAGATCAAACAGGGCGGGGCGGGGGGGGACAATGGTACAAATCAACGAATTAAACGGTGGGAGAGCGTAATGAAAACTGATGTCCTCTCCGTGGACCCCCCCCCCCCCGACAGACAGACAGACTCAGATTTCGATTCTCTACTTTGTTGCCGTGCTTTGACCGTCTTCTTTTCAAGTGTAACCAGGAAGAGCTTCATCGGCCGGGAGGGGGCTTTGTAGGCATGGGGAGGGAGGACGAGCGGTTCGTTCTTTCCTGGTGCGACCATCATAGCGGTTTGTTTTTGTGAGTGTGTGTGTGTGTGTGTGTGGCGTTTTGAGTCGACGACGCCACTCAATTCTCGGTTGAGCAAGAACGTCCCGGTGAGACTGTGAAAGGCACTGTGAGAAGAAAGGCTGACGATGGACCTCTCCACACCCACCGCACCCGTCTGAGGAGCAGACCAACGCGTCTTCTATGAACGGAAGGGTCTGGCTTGAGGAGAGCAGAAAGAGTGATCACTGCGCCCCCCCCCCCCCCCCATCCATCAAGGGTTTTTCTGTTTTAACCAAAAGGAACTAAATGAATGAGACGTTTGGTGCCGAGAACCTTCGGAGGAAAGTTTGATCGCCACAACAATCTTCACGGCTGATGGAGAAAAAAAAGCCAGCTTCAAACAGAGCGTTTATACAGAGAAGACGTGTATTTCACTCTGAGAGGAGCTCCTAATATACTATGTAGGAAAAAATAAAATATAAACAGCCATCTAGTTGTATTGTTATGAGAATTATACTTATTAAATATATATAGAAACTACTGACATTTTCTTATCAACTGAAGCTTTTTACTTCTTTTTTTTTTTTCTTCTGGAACTGAGAAGGCTCATTATTATTATTATTATTTTTTTTTTTACAAGCACCTGACATCCACAAAGAAGAGAAGACTGAACGGAACACCTGAGAGAAATGACCAGAGGGGGGCGGCACAGCGCCCCGAAAACCAACCAGTGGAGAGCAAAAACAAAAATGAACAGAATAAAGCGATTTAACGACAGTCTGTCGGGTGCGGTTCGGGGGCCGCGAGTGACGATGGGGGGGGGGGGGGGGCATTTCCTGCGTCAGGTGGGACTGTTCACTTCTGTGCTTGTGCTGGACTCGGGTACCAGAGCTCTGCTGTCGCGCTGCGGTTCCTCTGTGGATGCTGCTGATGGTTTATGGTGGATCTGGTGGTGGTAGGCAGGTAGGTAGGGGAGGGGTGGGGGGGGAGGGGGGGGGGGGGGGGGTCTCTTAGTGGCCGTCATGAGTCGTCAACATTTCGTCGGCTCTCCGGTGCAGCTCCAAGGCCGTGACGGTTGCAGATGTCCCGGGGCAGCTCCGACTTCCTCCTCATCAGCGGGCGCTCCCGCCGCTGCTCGTTCTGGATCTGGACACACGGAGACAAGAAAAAAAAAAAAAAAAAAACTAAGTGAAGAGCACGCCGTGACAGGAAGTGACCACACGGGGCTGATGGGACAGGTTCAACTTTACGGGAAATGGCCTCAAATGTAGCCGGTGGCACGGTGAATTTACTCATGGATACGGTTAAACCATCAGCCACGATGCAGCGGGTGAGACCCGCGGGGGGGGGGGGGGGTGGGGGGGGGGGGGGGGGGGGGGGGGCGCGCACACAGTATCCACCGCCACGCCACGCGCCCTACCTGCGTGGCCTCCTCCTCCACGGCTCTCTTGAGCGTGGCGGCGTCGTGGAGCAGCGGCCCGTCGGCCTCCGTGTCCGTGGGACAGCTCGGGCCCCTCGAGTCCACGTACACCAGGAACTGTGCAGGGAGACCGGGCCGGATTTAGCACCACGCTAAAAATAAAAGGGTTTTTTCCACCTGACCTGGGGGCTCTATCGGAGGGGGGGGGGGGGGGGGGGGCTCTATCGGATGGAATAATCCTGCCGCAATGCCTTTTTGTTAGCGCTTAGCCGTTCAAACCCCATATTTTCACTGCGGTGCTCACAGTGTTCGCTGGAAAAAGGTCAACTGGTTTCATCAGAGGAATCATTTACACAAGTTATTGGGAAATGGCGACATTTGGAGCTTCACTAAAAGCTTTATAATAAATAAATAAATAAATAAGAGTTTCTCTGCACACCTGTGGGTTCGACTTCGCAAGATTCTCAATCTTCAGCCAGGCTTCTTCTCTCTCTTTCCATTTGGCTTTTTCTCTGATAAAAAAAAAGAAAGAAAAAGAAAATAAATAAAACAATCATTAGAGACACAGATCGTATTTTTACCACTTTGATGAATAACACAAAAAAAGACCAGAAAGCTGCACCTAGGAATTGAGATGTGAACGCTCGGGACTTACTTGCTCTTCTCGGCCCTGAACTGCTGGGTGCAGTCGTCAAACAGCTTCTGGTTCATCTCCATGAAGAGCTTCAGAGCGTTGTAGATCAACCCGTGGATCGTCCTGCAGAGACACAACCGTCACCGTTTAGTCCTCCCTACACGGGGCCCCCCCAGTCTATGCGGCCGGGGGGGGCCCCAGCTTCGATAGCGCGAGGTCCCTGGTCTGCGGGGGGAGGGGGGGGGGGGGGGGGCACTCACTTGTTCCAGTGGGTCTTGGAGTTGCGGTAGAGGGACGGGAACATGATGGGCAGGATCTTGGCGGCGTTGTCACTGATGAGGCTCATGATGTACTCGTTGTTCCAGTAGTACAAAGCTCGCTCCGCCACCTGAGAGTGCAGCGGGTTTATAACGGGGGAGGGGGGGGGGGGGGGGGGGGTCACTGAATGTCGCCTGTGTGTGTGCGTCTGTGTGTGTGCGTCTGTGTGTGTGTGTGTGTGTGTGTGTGCTGCGGTGGATGTCGGACCTGAAAGTGCGGGCTGGACACACACTTGGCCAGCTGTCGGAAGAGGGGCTCCATGACTTTGACGAACTCCGAGGGCTCGATGACGTCCAGGATCTCCTCCAGCTCGTTGAGGAACATCACCTCTTTTGGACTGTGGGTCTTGGGCCAATACTTCAACAGAGCCATGACCGTCTGGGGAGAGGGACGCCAGCGTTGGTGAGGGGGAACCCAGGTATGCACAACTGGTGTTTGGATGCGGTTTTACTCGCCGCCCCCCCCCCGGGATCAGATCAAGTTTGTTTTCCCGTGTCTCGTACCGAAATCCCTTAGCGAGGAAACGTTCCCTCCTTCCCTCCCCCTTCACTCATTGTGCATCTAAATAAGCTCTAATGCGCTTTGGTGAGATTTAGAATGACACAACAAGTGTAGCGAGTATAGACGCATCATAAAAGCTAGACTCCGTTACCGCCATAACGTTCATGAATGACATCTTACCGGCTCTGTGAGGGTGCTATCCTTCTCTAAGAACTGGACCACACAGTAAGCCAGCTACAGGAGAGAGAGAGAGAGAGACAACCCCATCATTAGAACGAGGGACTCGCGGCGGAGGCGGCGCAGCGCCTCGGAGACGGGAGGAAGCGGGTTACCTGTGGGTGATACACGCTGAGAGACTTGACCTTGTGCAGCGGCAGCAGGACCTTCAGCAGGAATATCTTGTGCTCTTCTTTCAAAGGCAGCGCGAAGCCGTTGATTATGCTGCGGAGAGAGCGGCCGTCAGAAGGAACGCGAGAGACCGTTTAAATACTGAAAACCATTTTTTTTTTTTTAAAAGCACCCGAGGCATTAAGATGAGAAAGGTTTCTTACCTGCCTAATATTTCCAGTAATTCTGCTATTCCATTATGATGTTCGGTCTCATAAATGAACCTGAGAAATACAGCAACACGCCGACAAATCACAGACGTGCATTTGATTAAAAAAAACACTCATTACATAGTGACGCCGCGTCGGCAACGCGCCCAAGTCTCACTCACCTATAAAATATGTTATTAATGTGTTTCCTAATGTACGCTCGCAGGCCCAGGAACTTGCCGTAGATGCGATGCAGAGTGGTCTTTAAAAAGTCTCTCTCTCTGGGGTCCTCGCTGTCAAACAGGTCCAAGAGCTGAGCACAAGAGAAGAGGTCACTGAGCACCGCGGGAGGGTTCACAGCGACAGACGTGTGCGGCGACGCGCGCTCACCTGCATTACAAACTTCTGGTCGATATACTTTTTGGCTACGTTTGGTTGAAAGTCAGGTGACTCTAAGAACCGCAGGAAGAATTCATAGACGAGCTGCGGGAGGAGAAAGACGGGGTCACGCCGAGGGAAAGCAACAGATGTGTGGATTTAATAGGACCGGTTTAGAGGTGTGTGTGTGTGTGTGTGTGTGTGTGTGTGTGTGTGTGTGTGTGTGTGTGTGTGTGTGTGTGTGTGTGTACCTGTAGATGTGGCCATGCGGCCTCTAGCGTGGGCTCATCTTCCTCTGGGTCAAACTCGGCACCGGTGGGGTTTGATGACGGCGGCAACGTCCTGAACATATTCACAGCAAACTGTGGGGGGGGGGGGGGGGAGAGAGATCACTCAGGGGACAAAAGTATGGCAGTCGTCACTAACATTTGACTATTTTGTACATTTGTTGACCCAAGATATTTAGACTTTTTCAACCCAATATATTTAAATTAAAAAAAAAGTTGTAAAAATAAAAATTACTTTTTTTGATTTACATATTCAAACTAATATTTTTTTCCCCATGACTTTTAAATATAAAAAAAGGAAAAAAACATTCTTTGAATATTTTTTAAAACATTACTTTTTTCCAAAAACATTTTTTACCCAAAATATTTTGAACACCTTTTGAACTACAATGTTTGCAACATTTTTTGACGTAATATTGTTTGACTTAAAAAAAATATATTTTTTATCAAACATACTTTACTTTATTTTTCAACATAACATTTTGAATATTTTTTTTGAAATGTTTTTATTTTTTAAATCCACCATTTATTTAGATTTTTTAAAATTACTTTTATTGACTACATATTTTACCTTTTTCCCCCCCAATTTTTTTTTTCCTCAAAAAATATTTAGAGTTTTCATCCATGACATTTTCTGAACCTATGAATTATTAATGGAGTTTTACAATGCCATATATAAAACAAATTCTAACACAGTAAATGTAAATGAGCAGGCAGATCGTGGAACGGGCCCGATATCAAACCTCGACAAATCAAAGCCAAAATAAATAAAGACAAAGTAAATAAGGCCACATTTGATCATGTTCAAGTTGACAGATAGTTGACAAACTAAAATGACGCTTCGCGCCGACTAGTCAAGTTGCCGTTTACACCCACTGTGCTTCAAAAAAGACAAAAGATCACTTTTTACTTTGACCCCGTAAGTCATTGGTGTGACATTGTCCCAATTAGAATTTTAATTCTTGAGTTGTGGGCGAAAAATGTGTTTTGTGACCCTCAAGCACCAAATTCTAATGAGTTCATCCTCGAGTCCAAGTCAGTAAGAAATGTAATGACACATGTGATGAAACTCCTTCTAGGTGTTCTTCAGACATCACGCAGAGACAGAAAAATAACACGTCAAGTCTAAATCTATGAGTGGCCGCTTTTGATCGGTGCCAGTGAGGCCGATTACACCACCAGCCCCTCAGGCTGCATTACGCCTTGTATACAACACAACAAAGAAACCCATGCAAACAGAGAGTATTTGACAAGCAAATGCTGTGCACAATGACTAACTCGTCCCTTACATCGAACAATCAACGGGCTGTTTTCAACAACTTTGCTAGGAAATGAAAATGAACTGAAACGGGGAGACATACGTCAGCTATTTAAATGCAGAAATCCCAGGGAAACTAAAAGTGAAATCGTGCTGTGTAGCCATGGCACCCTGGTTCATCACCGGCTTCACTCATTCCACTAGAATGATCCAAGAGACATAACAACACTGGAGAAATACGGAATTTAGGCCGCACGAATTCCATCGTCATCATCGGCCCTCAAAAATGTTCCATTTCCCTTCTGACAAAGAATGAATGGCGCTATGAACCCACGGTGGAACGGCCCCCATCACCCCCCCCCCCAAACTACTCTCCCTCAGAGCCTCCTCGTATTCAAGACGGCACACTCAAGACAGTCAAGCAGAGGTCAAACCGCCGCCCCCCCCCCCCGTCATGTTTATGTGCCCAGCAGAAACCATCTCACCCCCCCCCTCAGGAGAATGGGACTAATGGAACAACCACATGTCATCCCAAGGCCTGCCAAAATATTGCTCTGAAGCTCGAACGCCAAGGCATCAAACAAAGAGGCTTTAGGAGGGAGGAATGATGCGTCCGGCCTCAACACACACACACACACACACACACCCTAACCCACACACACCCTAACTGACACACACACGAAAGAAAAGAGTTAGTCGTGTCAATCTCTTTGTACTCTGACGGTGATCAAAGCCGTCAGGGGCTTCAAAGAGCCTTTTAAGAGGGTCAGGAATAAGAGTGGATTTTCATGCAGATCTGGAAGCCGTGTTGCATTTTCCGCTGCGCTGATCAATTGGCGCCTTAATGGTCCGCAGCGCGGTCGTCGAGTCCGGTCTTTGATTCGTCAAATCAAAGGCTTTCAAATTCGGCTCGTGAGAGCGCAAACTTGCGCGCGGCGGACGCGTCCAGGCCGCGACCTTCATAACAAATGTACAGTAAAGCGGCTACACGTGACCTATGCATGAGTTATATCGAACACAGGCTGCAAGATTGCATTACCACGTAGGCCGAGCCACTGCTTTCCATCCAATTAACTATTTAAAGTATGAGCGGCCTTTATCGGTGGTGATGTGATTAGCTCCCTTAATAGAGAACAGGAACCAGACAAACCAGAAAAACAAGGTGATTAGTGCCACTGCCTCTCTTATTAAAGACATTTTAAAGATGACATGTGAACATGTGATGTTTTTGTTTCTCACTATTGTTGCTTTTAAGGTTTGATCTTCCGTAACCTGACTGTACAAATAAAATATGAAAAATTGAACCCCCACCGTCCCAAAGAACTCTGAAACGGATGCTTTCAATCAGCAGCTTAAGAACAACATCCTGCGTCGTTGTGAAGCAAATTAAATACACCTTTTATTCTTGAATTAAAGGAAACACCGCTCCCTCACCATGTGAACCACCTCCGGGTAGATGGGTTCCGTGATGACGTTCCTGTTGTGGGTGATGTACTCCACCATCTCGCTGATGGCCGCCCGCTTCACCTCCTTCCATTTCAGGTCGCTCAGCGGGTCCGAGATGAAATCGAAGAGGACGCAGCACTGCCGCAACTTCTGGATGAACAGCTTCTCCTGGTCGGCGGGGGGGACGTCTGCGGGACGACACGCAAAAAAAAAAACAAAAAAAAAAACTTTTAGAAACACAACGGCAGCATGTGCCGATCGCGGTCTCAAAAACGTGGAGGAAGTATTTGAAATAGTTGGATTTTGGTGAAAATGGGGAAGCGAGGTGAGTTTTCTTAAAGAAATCAAGTTTACACAGTGAGTTATTATAAATAGAAATTATAAAACATTGGTCATAAGGATGAAGAACTGCTCCCAGGGTTATTCCGATTCTTCTACTGGAGTTCATGTAGTAACGGGTAATCAATAATTCAGTCTTTTAAAAAGACACCGTCATTCACTCCATCAATGATGCAGAGGCTCCGCTAACTCGCTACTCAGAAATCCCGACACGTTTCTGTAGCCACTACAGGCTTCGGCGTCAATGAGTCTCCGTCCTGCGTGGAATGAATCATCGCCGGCTGTTCTCAACAAATCCTCCACTCGACGTGATACGCAATCAAATAAACACCACCAGAGAATAGCCAGTGCCATAATTACACCAATGTTACGTCACAGAAGGTGTGTTATCAGCTTGAAATATTCCCATCCAAATATACTCCGGGGGGGGGGGGGCTGCCCCGTGAGCGAGGAGCAGGGGAGCGACCAGCAGGACCAGCTGGGGGGGGGTTGGGGAGGGGGGGAGGGGGGGAGGGGCGGCTTTCCCCGCTCGCACAGGGCAGAAGGGTGTCAGCCGCCACGAGCAGCCGGGCCAGAAACAAGCAAAACAACGGCACGAATGCTCATTTCGCTTTGGTCCAACGTGGGGGGGGGGGTGGGGGGGAGATCAGTGACTGAAAGCGAAGATGGTGTTAAAAACACTCCGTGAGGGAGTCTCTCGCAGGCTGCTGACGCTGCGGATTCGTCCCGACGGAGGAAAAGAGAGTCGACACCGATCGGCCAGAACGAACACTAAAGGGTCCGAGTCACTGGTGTTTGTGTGTGAAAAAGTAGAACCTCAAAGCGAATAGAGAGAAAAAGAAAGAAAGGCACATCACAACAAAGTACATGCAAAGAGAAATAAATAATAGACTGAAAGTTCCCTTGTTTTTCAGCCTCAGATTAACAGGAAACAGGAAATAGACACATATGAATCATCTTTACATATTCTCACGTATGCTCTAAAAAAAAGACACGTTTACATTTTCCCCCAAAACTTAAAATAGCTTCATCTTCACTTTCCCTCCCAGTATGTATTGTGTGAGGAAGCAACCGATGGAGCGGCACTGGTTCATCACAGTTGATGGACAGTGGTGAAAAAGGTCGGTTGTTCAACGCGCACTACAGAACGCACCAATTTTACCTACATACATATATATATATAGTATATATATATCTACATATATATACACACACATTTTTATTTTTCACTCCCGTTATACACATCGACCATAAAAAAAAAAAAATACTTGGCGCTCGTGGGCCTTTGTGGTTTTCTGGGGCAGCGCGGTGCCGCGGAACAAGTGACCCGGACCAAACGTTTCAAAGTCTCCATCCGAGCGACGAGTCCGTTAAGTGGCCTCGCGGTGACATCGTACTTTGCCGTCGCCCCCCTCCCCCCTGCCTTAGTCGAAACTACCGGCTTTCAAACGGGATGTAAATCGACCGAATCGGCAACAACAACAACAACAACAAAACAAAAAGGTCGAACAGCCGGTCGGTTTGCTTCACCCCCCCCCCCCACCACCACCACCACCTCCCCCCCCACCAGCTCCGGCTATCACATTCCTGGAAAACCTCCGGGTGGGTTTTGTAACTCGGGTTTATGTAAGGCCCGGCTAAGTGTATTCTTTTGTTCTCCTTCCGTTCCAACGGGGCTGCAACTTTAAGCAGCCACGAGGAGGAGGCCTGAACTGCTGAACCTGAATGTTCCTGCACAGCCCAGAAGCCCCCCCCCCCCCTCCCATGGATCTGCTCGTTCACTCATGGAAGACCGTCCGTCCTTCAATCGAAAGTTTACCAAGCGATATTTAAGCTTTGATCGAGCAGCACCTCATCTCATCAGCCTCATCAGAGAGCCAAGAGGTCTCCGGGTCACACAACAGGCCCCTGCAGACATCACACACGCCGCCCCCCCCCCCCTCCTCCTCCTCCCTCTGCATGGATGGGCCGCTGACCTTTACTCATCTTAAAGGCTCCGGCGTGCGCACAGGAAACCGAGGCTTCGGAGACACACACATTGCTCCAGAGGCCGCACATCAAATCCCTGCGACGTGTGCTGGTGAATATTTCATGATTGACTGATTAATAAAACGCTTTGTGCACATTCTGTGTCAGATGCAAAAGGCAGCGCGCGTGTGTATTAACACCCCTTCAATGCTGAATGTACACAGACACGTCGGAAAGGTGTATTAATATCAACACTACACGCACAAACACTTGCATTTGACGTTGCACTAAAAAGGACTCATTCGGAGATACTGTTAGCATTGAGCTAGCCAGCTTGTCCCAGTGGACCGGAACTCCGGAGCCTACTGGACATTCGACGTGAACGAGATTCAGCCGACACCAGATCCTCGTATACAACGCGGCGCACACACACACACACACACACACACACGCTGTGACATCACTTCCTATGACATCAGCAGCCTCCGTGGGGGGATGGGAGGCTCAGAAGTAACACTCCTTCTCACCGTCTTGCCTTCCCTCGGTGACTGAGCAAGCGAAGCTATGCAATGCCTTGACAAAACCCTTTCTCTTTGACATGCGCCCCCCCCCCCCTCCCCCAAAAAACACACATGCCACCAACGCTTAGAGGATCAACGCTCTCACTCTTGCAGCAACTTTAAGAAAAGTCATCCGAAACCAACACTAAAAAAAAAAAAAAAAAAACACAATTTTTTTTCCCCCCGACATCTCCCCCCCTGAAAAACAAAAAAAAAAGAATCTCCTGTTCTCACCTCTGAAATGCATGAGGGCCATAGGCTGGAAAGGCCCGTTGGTGCTCGGTGCATCCAGAACCATCCCACTGGAGCTTCTAGCGCATGCCAACATCAGTGAGCCGAGGCAGTGGACGGCGGAGAGGAGGGCAGCCCGAGCTACGGCGAGGAGCCAGCCTCCATTTTAGCACGAACACTCGGAGCAGAAAATGAAGCTCCCCTGCTGCTGGAGGGAAGCAGCTAGTAAGTGATGTCATCCCCCACTGCAGCCGCCTGGTTGGCTGGCCGCGGTCACGTGGGCCCCCGAGTGTCAGAATAAATAAACATGAGGGAGGGGATTGGCTGGTGGGCGGAGGGCGTAGAGGGGAAGGGGGGGAGATGGTGCTGTGATTGGAGAGCGAGCATCTGTTTGAGTGTTAAAGCACAAACAACTGATCTGGAATCAGTTTAGCCAGTTTTGTTATTGAAATACAAGAACAAGGCCAGGATATACACCCCCCCCCCCCTCCCCCCACCACCAACACACACGTAGGCTGCTTGAACTCGATCGCACCCGACAGCAAAGCCCAAAATGACACAACGCATAAAAGTTCAGACACACGGAAAACGACACGCAAGAAACCACAGGCACAAAGAATGCGTGACCCCGGGGGCGTGTTTCGACATGACCTCTTCTCCTTCAAATTAAAACAGCTGAGAGGTGTATGGACTACACGCTGCAGTTGGATGACAGACTGCTGCCCGCCCCCCACCCAAAAAAAAAGAAAGAAGGAATTGTGTTTTTGCTCGACGCGCCCCAGGTGTACGCGACAGGAACAGGAAGGCAGGAAGCCTCGATGCAAGCGACACAGGATGTGCACGAGCAAGAGAGCGGAGCTGCGTCTACAGAGCAGAGAGCGGCTAAAAGGGCGAATCCACGCGCACAGTGAAGACGCACAATCGACGCCCGGTCGCACGCACAAAGCGGAATTCAACATACGAACGTCTCCAAATCCTACAGGTCGATCTCCAGATGGACAAGACTTGACCTTTCTAACGGGTAGAAAGGTCACGGTGTGCATCCAGCCACTGCACCCGAAGCATGTGTGTGTGCGCGAGGATATGCATACCGCAGTGACCTTTGACGTGTCTGAGCTTATGCAAAGCTGCAAACAACTAAATGAATGACACACACACACACACACACACGCACACTTCCTCCGTTTATAATTTCTATGCTATATGCATGGACAAAGAAGTGTACCAGTCAACTTTGGTCTAAAAGAATCTTAATTGTAGAACAGAGTTGGGGAAAACTTCCAAAAGAAAGCAGTGTATCTTTGAGTCTACTGTGTTTCTGTAATTCTGGGTATTCAGCACCTAACAGAGCGTAACAGCTCCTCCCAGTGGGTCCCTGCGTCTGCAACCGGTGCGACTGGATGTTCCTGAATCCAGGTCTCACTGGCGCAGCTGCGCTTTCAGTAGAGATCGGCAGATAGGCAGATAGGCAGCGGCCCCCCGCTGAACATCGCCTACGTTTTACTTCCGAGCCGAGCCGGCTGTGAACTGTACCCTCAGCAGTCGATATGTTTTTCGGGCAATATCATCAGAGACTTCCCACTAGGCTGGGCGGCGAGGCACAGGAGAAGGAGCACTGTCCTCCTCACCCTTCTTCCCCCCCCCCCCCGGCAGAGTGATCGAGTCTCCTCTCAGAACATAAACACCGGCTGCTCCCAACGCCGCGCGACAGCGGTGCATTTCTGTGCGGCGGTGAATGAGAAGGCCTCTTTCTTGGCGATATGCTCCCGAGTCACGAGGCGACCTCCCCTCAGAAGCTCTGTTGTCTGTTTTGGAGACAAAAAAAAAAAAAAAGCCATATCGAAACCCGGCCCTTCTAACAGAAAGCCAGAACGCAACGTTGCCCCCCCCCCCCCCCCCCCACCCCCGAAGCGGCTTCCAGCGTCGGAAAGTCCCATCCGCTCTAATTAAGAGACGTCCCGCTGCTCCGCGTGTCTGAAACAGAGCTCCACCCTGCTCTGCTGGCGGAGCAGATCATACGAGGTCACCGGAGACCAGTCGATTACTTTAAAGGCCGCGCTTTAAAAAGAGTCATGACAAAGCGTTGAGAGCAAAAAAAGTTAAATCGAAAGTTGGGGGGGGGGGGGGTTGGTGTTGAGGTTTCTCTTTACGAGGGATGCTTGAAAAAGGAAGCTGCTGTCATGAGGTGGGGGGGGGGGGGGGTTCTTTCCTTTGACCACCTGCAGGAAACCCGTCCCTGAAAGCCGCCTTGCCCTTTGGCATCCTGCTTTGAGTAATTACCCACAATGGTTTTTATATATATATATATATATATATAATATTATATTTAAAAAAAAGAATTATTTATATTCTAAGATGTACACAAAGAACATTTATATTACAGACTCTGCAGGCGACACTCATTGTGAGTGTTGCAGACACCTTGCGTTTCACGAGTATGAGATTCAACATCTGGGCGCAGGTCTCATTTCCTTTTCTATCCTCTGAAATGAAAAAACTGTAGAAGCTGCATTTTCACAGCTCGCTTTCTGTGGTCGATGACGCCGTCAACAGCTGAAGGCCGCTCCGGCGGACCAGAAGGAAGTGTGTCATATTCCTGTCACTTATTGTGCGCAAACAAGACAAGAGACTCGTCTTCATCGCGTAGCCGAACAACTCTTGGTTAAATGACATTAACCGGCATCCATGGAAAACTAATCATTTTAAAACCAAACTATTAGAATAATGGGTTAAGTAATTATTGTAGTTTAAAAATATTAGTGAAAGTTGGAATATGGGACACTTGTATAGTGTGTGTTACTAGGAATGTTAAAACCGTAAACACAGTATTGCCTTTATCTGCACAACAGAACAAATCGGTGGTTTGTTTGCATTGCATGTTCATGGTGGGGTGGGGGGGGGGGGGGTTCCTAAATACATCGCGACAACTGTAATGTTTGTTCCAGTTCATCGACATGAAGTCGACTCCTCTGCTTGAGGAACCAGCAGGGGGCAACAAAGCCCGGGAGACCGATGCTTCATGCAGAAAGGAGATCACCCCGACGTCTTTGGACCAAAAAGACGGTTTAACTGACGCGCTGCCGAACACAGATGCTGGGGGAAGTAAAACGGCGATGCAGACTTGCCACTGAGGGACGTATCGTTTGGTCATTCTCCTCCCTAAAACCGCCTGGCAAAGCTTCCAGCTCGGTTTGGCTGGGTGGAGGTAAAAGTCATCGGGGAACATATCACTCGCTACAAAACGTTTTTTAAAAGCGCATCACTTTAAAAAGTTTTGATTATTCCCCAGACGTTGAACTATTTATTGTGTCCCACAGAGTTCCTGGATTTCTTTCCACTCTCATCCGCAACATCTCTCTATAAAAATGTACTTTAATAACCTTTTATTCATGCACGGTGGTTTGTTTTCAGCACCCTGCCACGTTACACAAGGATTGTGCTGGGACAAGGCAGCTGACCACATTGTGTGTATTCATGCACGCGCACACACACACACACACACACGGAGGCTAAACTAGTGTGCCCACAGGCCCAGCGGCAATGCCCACTCCTTGCTTTTCCATCTGGTGCTGTGCTGGTAGGTTAGTAATCAAAGTAAATATCAATATTTCTCTCTTCGTTAAAAAGGAGGGCTGGAGAAGGAGGAGCAGTACGGGCCGGTCACCGGCAAAATCCTAAAAACACGCGCACCACGGAATTAAAGCTTCATCTCTAGATTACTACTAAATATAGACGCTTGGGTTAAATCCATCACAAAGTCCACGCGCACCCTCTGTATGTCGCCATGTATTGTGTAACGCCACGATCGGCTCGGCTCCACGGCGAGAGATGCGGCGAGGGATGTTCATGGAAAGATAAGGGCGTGCACGTCTACATGTGCATGTATTCTGCTCTGTGCACCACTTCCGGGACACATCTTTAGTTTTTAAAAATCAGGTTTCAAAACATCATTAGTTCATCATTTTTGCCTACAAGTCCGCGAACATGAGCCTGGAAGAGCAGCTGAACTAGAATCAGGAACGAGGAGAACCCCCCCCCCCTACCAGCACTGGGTAGCATGTTTCAGCGTTAGATGGCAGCATTCAGTGATCTCCCCCCCCCCCCCCCCCCCGGTAAATACCTTTGAAAGCGGGCAGTTTCTGCAGCTCCCGGTTGTTGCTCAAGCTGAAACGAGAGGAGCTCGGCCTCTTGTCCTTCTTGACGGGAGTCTGGGAACCTGGCTGCTTCCCCTTCAGCAGCTGAGTGGTGGGAGGAACGTTGTTGCCCGCCTTCCTGTTGGCGCTCTGCTGAAAACAAGCCAAAAACCCCACATCATCGACACCGAAGCGTACAACAAGTGTCTCCTGGGGTCTTTCAGCTGGCTGTTTCGATTTGAAAAAATAAATCATGTCGAATCAAGTGAATGAGGGGGGGGGGGGATTCTACCTGCCTGCTGGGATCCATTCATCAACATCCACCTGACGGCACAGAGCTTACTGCGGGGGGAGCTGCGGCGCTCTGAGTCACGGGAGAATTATTCAACCCGGTTA
Organism: Pungitius pungitius; assembly: GCF_949316345.1. Lineage (NCBI taxonomy): Eukaryota > Metazoa > Chordata > Actinopteri > Perciformes > Gasterosteidae > Pungitius > Pungitius pungitius. Next base: position 2,791,423 of record NC_084919.1, on the reverse strand, counting down.
AGCCCCGGCTGGAGTTGGTGGCCGTCTGCAGCGCTGCAAGACGGCAGCTAAAAGAGCCGGGCCCCCAGCAAGCTGTCCAGTAACGAAGGGTAATGCGGCTCTACTTGGAACCAGATTATATATATTCATGTAATACCCGGATAGGAATTAACTATTCCACTTGTAAATTCATTAAACTGAAGCAGAAACATCTGTCCGATGGGATTTTCTGGTTAAATGCCGACATAATTGGTACAAATCTACAACGTTCCGCCTTTTAAATGGGCTTTAAAAATGAGGAAACGGCCAACTGCTTTGAGTCAAGACCCTGTGCATTTCTTTATTACAGCCAACTGGTGCCGTGTGTTACATCGGACACTGAAATACAAACAGGTGGTCAGCAGCACTAACAATATAAATATTAGATGTCTAGGGAAGAGGAGGACGCCGCTTTGCTGCACTAGTAGATGCCAGCTGCTCCCCCCTCCCCCTCCTCGCCAAAGTGTCCAGTTCTTTGATGAACAGAGACAGTTGAATCTTTTCCGTAGCAGCTCAGAGATGTTTACATGGTGATCACAGAAGTCATGGGAAAAATCTGACTGTAAAGGGGGGGGGTTCTTTGTTAACAGATGCAATCAATCTGAAAGCAAACCGTGCACCTGTACAAGTAGAGTTAATGATTCACACAGACACAATGTTTGTAGTGTTGAAGCAGAAACAAACCCTTTCGCTTATCCCGATGTGACCCGATCCAGATTGCAAGCGAAAGGGTCAAAGGCTAGTCAAGCTACCGCCATGTTTTACCGATTTATTACAACAGAGTAAATGTGTAGATTTGGGCCGAAGCTTTTGATTCAACTTGGCGACAGAGGTGTCGGTTCACTTCTGACGCACAAGCCCTGTAGACGTTTTTGTTTTTGCCGAATTACAGCTTACTAATCTTTCTTGCCAATAAAATCTGATCAAACTCGTCGATTAGAACGTTGTCAGCGGACCACTTGAAGACTTGAGACATTCATTTTTTTGGCACGTAACCGACGGACATACCAATAGGACAATGACAGTCGGGTCGCCTCGTGTCACAGTGCACAGGCCAATAGGACAATAGGATCTCGCTAGGTGACACATACTGCGAGCTGAAATAAATTATTAAATGACATTTCTGATTGGCTCGGTATGAAGCTAGTTTCTCTGTCTTCTGGTTTTACGGGTGTGAAATGGGTGGACGGAAAGCACAAAGACGTGCATTTACAACATGGTGCAAAATATCAGAAATTGCACATTAGAAAATGTGAGGTATATTAATACTGAATGAAATGAATTATTAAATGCATGCCATAAAAATGTCTGCAAGGCAGTGTTAGACACTGATAATGTAGGGGTGGTTTGGCTTATTGATTAATTGTGTCACTTCACTGATAATGCATTTTATAGCTATATCAGCAATATCAGTGACATTGTAACTTGTGTGAGATGAAAGTCATGAAAGATTCCATTAAAAAAAAATTTAAAAATAAAGTTACCTCGTGTTCAGAGTTCTCTTGTCCTCCACCCTTTGCTGCTTTGCCAGACTTTAGGGACTCCTGCAGGGAAAACGCATAACGGTTAATAAACAAGTCAAGGGAACCCCACCGTGCAAAAAAAAAAAAAACAGCGCTAAATATAGCACGCGCGCTCTCGCTATCCCGTTTAACACCGCGAGCGGTCTGTTCCTGTTACACCGGTCCATGGCAGGCACCACGGGCACACGCTTTAAAACACTCATTAATCAAACGTAACATGTGCATTAAAAACCACACACCGTCTGACCCCCCCGCCCGCCCCCTGGGTACCAGGGCTGTACTGTACACGCCATGTAGCGGCTAGCTGGTGCTCATCGCCGGTTTGCTAACGTTACCGGGACACTTCGCTGGTAGTCAACTGTGTTAATAAACGTCTAGTTATAGACGCCGGTTTGTCCGGAAACCGTCGTGAAACCCTCTTTGGACGGTTCTCAAACTCACCTTGTCTTTCTTCGTTTTATTCGGCATCGTACCACCGTTGCCGCCCTTGCTCCCCTTTCGGATATTCCACAACCAGCCCCCCCACCCCCTTAAAAAAAGAAGAAGAAAAAACCTTTGACAACTCTTAAGGCAGCAAAACTGAAAGGGTTCGGCCTGTCCTCGGCCTGTGATTGGCTGCTGTCAGTCAGCTGACTTCACCGGCTCATGGTTTATACGCTCGGTGGGCGCCCCCTGTCGGTGAGAGAGGGGCATTACAGCACGCGGGACCGCTAATCACGTGTTATAATGCAGACTGGTTGGCATGGAACGAGGAGTGCAAAAAATACCAACAAAAAACGCTTTAGGTGATTCATACACGATACTTTTGGAATTTAAATAAAGTGCGTTCTTGCTGAACGTCCCTCACACGGGGGTTCAGTGTTTAATAGGCACAGCTGAGGGGAAGAAGCTCTTCCTGGGCCTGGAATTTAATGTCTATTTATTCATCAATTTCTGCCCCCCATGAGGATGTTTAAAACGAAATGTTTTGTCTGTCCTAGTAACAGGCCCTTTTCATTCATGACATATTGACATGTCCGAGTAAGGAAAAACACCGGTGTAAAAAAACGTTGATGCTGTCAAGGACCTTAGTTATTGTGAAATGCCTGCTGTTGTCTTGTTGGAAGGATTTAGGAGGTGACCAAATCTCCGCATGAGTTTATTCTGTTCAGTTAAAGTTCTCCCCAAGTTCCACGTCACCATTGCTAGTCTGGTGAAGAAAAATAACCTTGTCCCAGGCTGTAAATTACTCATTTTTGGAGATCCAAGCTCAAACTAATGTGTTCATGTTTAATTTCCCCTTGCACATTAAGGATAAAGCACAGCACGTTTATGTTTTCCTTCCCACTTAGAAGCATTTCAGGTGTTTTTTATTAACTGAACCACTGTAAATCATTGCATCCCATTAGCTGCTGTAGTGGACTGGTATGCAGGTCATAAACACCTAACTTATTTCCACCAACTGTGCTTTAAAGCACTTCTGTGTCAAAAACAAATCAATGAGGTTCAACTAGATATAACTTTATTTTTGGGCTCCACCCATTTGAAATAACCGTATCAATTCAAGTATTTACAGTTACAACACAAAGAACATTGGAATGACGATAAATACAAAACAAATGCATTTATAAAACTTAAGTTACAAAAAGGAACAACTTAGAAAATGTAAGTCTAAAAAGGAATGAATCAGATGCATATGGGCAAAGCAAAATAATGAATTGTTCAAAAAGAGGTTGAGGGCAGGGTCATTTACAACATTAAACTTTAAATTCCTATACAACACAACTTCTAAGCAGCAGCAGGCTGTACCAACGGGCCTAGTCCACCTCCTCCATCCGGGATGTGTCGTCGTCATCACCTTCAAGAGGGGGCATCTCCTCAGTGGGAACGCAGTTGACTTCCTCTGGTGTCAGATCATCTTCATCAATACCTTAAAAAGACAAAAGGAAATCAATGAGTCAGTAAAGAATTACATTATGAATATCACAGTAGATCAACATTGCGTCAATAGACACCGATACTCACCAAGACCGAGCTTGATCATTCTGCAGATGCGGTTGGAGTGGGTCTGAGGGTCCTCCAGGCTGAACCCCGAGGAGAGCAAAGCAGTCTCATACAGCAGGATCACCAGGTCCTTTACAGACTTGTCATTCTTGTCCGCCTCGGCCTTCTGCCTCAGGGTCTCCATGATTGGGTGGTCAGGGTTGATCTCAAGGTGCTTTTTAGCCGCCATGTAGCCCATGGTGGAGTTGTCTCTCAGGGCCTGGGCCTTCATGATCCTCTCCATGTTGGCGGTCCAGCCGTAGGTGCTGGTGACGATGCAGCAGGGGGAGGAGACCAGGCGGTTGGAGACAGTGACCTGCAGAGGTGAACAGGAAGCGATCATTTTTTGGCATATTACAGAAGGTTGTATGGTATTAAGCTATACAACGCCCCACGGGGGGATTTTCAAAGGCGTTTCATTGATTAGTCTTCTCACCTTCTCCACCTTCTTCTCCAAGATGTCTTTTACTATCTTGCACAAGTTCTCAAACTGAGCCTTCTTCTCCTCCTGCCTCTTCTTCTCGTCGTCGTCCTCAGGCAGCTCCAGGCCCTCCTTAGTCACAGAGACCAGATTCTTGCCCTCAAACTCCTTCAACTGCTGGACGCAGTACTCGTCGATGGGCTCGATCATGTAGATGACCTCAAGGCCGGCTTTGCGGAGGCGCTCCACAAATGCAGAGTTGGCCACCTGGTCTTTGGTCTCACCTGAAACAAAGGGCGACGTCGTCACACATTTCTGTGGCATGGCAGTAATTGAAAGTGGGCATGATTGCAACGGTTCCAGAATGAAAGGGGGTCCTCACCAGTGATGTAGTAAATGTGCTTCTGGTTGTCCTTCATGCGCGTCACGTAGTCCTTCAGGGACACCAACTCATCTCCAGAAGCTGATGTGTAGTATCGCAGCAGCTCAGACAGACGCTTTTTGTTTTGACTATCCTCGTGGATGCCAAGCTGAAAATGGGGGGGGGGGGGTGTGTCAGTAACATGCAGTAGAAAAATAACAACCAATAGTAATCTTTAACTGCAATTCCATAGTTCATTTCTGCACTCAAACACTAGCTCTATCCTGCTAAAGTTCAGATTATCCCTCAACCAAGTCTCGACCAGAAGGTTTAATTCTGACCAGATCAGGAACACCTGGCATCAAGGACGATGCTTACCTTGATGTTTTTGGAGAACTGCTCGTAGTACTTTTTGTAGTTGTCTGTGTCCTCGGCCAGCTCTGTGAAGAGTTCCAGGCATTTCTTGACCAGGTTCTTGCGGATTACTTTCAGGATCTTGCTCTGCTGGAGCATCTCCCTGGAGATGTTCAGGGGCAGATCCTCAGAGTCCACCACACCCTTGATGAAATCTGAATATAGATTCACAAAAAGACAAAATCATCGGTATGTTCTAATTTCTAAGATGGATTTATTGGTTATCTAAATTACAAACGCTGTTGATTTGTGAACAAATGGTGCCAGTAATAAGCGAGTTAGGCTGTTACTCACTGAGGTACTCTGGGATGAGCTCGTCGCAGTTGTCCATGATGAAGACCCTGCGCACATACAGCTTGATGTTGTTCTTTTTTTTCTTGTTCTCAAAGAGGTCGAAGGGAGCGCGACGAGGCACAAAGAGCAGGGCGCGGAATTCTAGCTGACCCTCCACTGAAAAGTGCTGCGAGGTGGAGCGTTGATCAGGTCAGTCATAGGCTAATTTTTCATATAAGAATGATGTGGAAGAAGAGAGTTAAGAGAACTACCTTGACAGCCAGGTGGTCCTCCCAGTCGTTGGTGAGACTCTTGTAGAACTCTCCGTACTCCTCGTTGGTGATGTCGTCTGGGTTACGGGTCCACAGGGGTTTGGTCTTGTTCAGCTCTTCCTGGTCAATGTACTTCTCCTTGATCTTCTTCTTTTTCTTTTTGTCTGTACATTTGTCGTGGTCGTGCTCCTCATCCGAACCAACATCCTCAATCTCAGGCTTGTCCTCGTCTTCATCATCATCTTTCTCCTTCTTCTCCACCTCCTCCTCCTCCTCGCCCTCGTCATCACTCACCTCCTTGTCACGTTCTTTCTCCACCTGTATGAAAAATAGGATTGATTTATTTAACTAGGTTAACTGTTATGAATTTAAAAAATTAACTGAGTACTTACAAAGAGTGTGATGGGATAGCCAATAAACTGCGAATGCTTTTTCACAATCTCTTTAATTCTTCGCTCCTCAATGTATTCGATCTGGTCTTCCTTCAAGTGCAGGATCACTTTGGTGCCACGCCCAATAGACTCGGCTATATGGGGAAGAGATGGACCGTTAGAGTTAAAGACAACACTCCGCCTGCCACAGGAATTGCTTTATCAATCCAACTGAATTGTTATAAGGCAACAAAACAATAGCCTTTAGATTACTTACAGTTGTCCACCTTAACTGTGAATGAGCCTCCAGCCGCGGACTCCCAAATGTACTGCTCGTCATCGTTGTGCTTGGTTATCACCGTCACCCTTTCTGCCACCAAGTAGGCCGAGTAGAAGCCCACACCGAACTGACCGATCATGGAGATGTCGGCTCCAGCCTGCAGGGCCTCCATGAAGGCCTTGGTGCCCGACTTGGCGATTGTGCCGAGATTGTTGATCAGGTCGGCCTTGGTCATGCCAATACCGGTGTCAACCAGGGTCAGGGTGCGTTCCTCTTTGTTGGGAATTAGTTCAATTTTGAGCTCTTTGCCACTATCCATCTTAGTGGGGTCAGTGAGACTCTCGTAGCGGATTTTGTCCAGGGCCTGCCAGGGGGAGGAGGGAGGGATAAGATTATTTGTCAGTTCCTTTTTTAATCAGATTATCAGCATAATCAGATGTTATACAAACATAGTGTACAGCAACACACAAAAACAAGCTTAATGAACATCTTTAGGCTAATACTACAACAAACTTACATCTGAGGAGTTGGAGATCAGCTCTCGAAGGAAGATCTCTTTGTTGGAGTAGAAGGTGTTGATGATCAAGGACATCAGCTGAGCGATCTCAGCCTGGAAGGCAAAGGTCTCAGCCTCCTCCTCCATCGGTTGGTCGGTTAATTCCGGCATCTAAGCAGAGGGGACAACTTAATATTTTAGTGCACCAATACCAGCATAATTATTTTATTCATGCTCATTAGTCTGTGCACTGGCTGCAGCAGTGAGTCACTCTTCTGTCACACCTACAACCTGCCAATCACCCTTGGCGAATTTGAAATCACCAGGACAAATCCTTCAGTAAGTAGCAGTCTGATAGATTAGTGCAAGCATGAATGAATTGTGTCGGCAGGTGGTGTGACAGACAGTCCAGCCTGCTCAGTGCTCCACTTGTAATCCATCTTTAGCCAACCAGACCAAATCCACCTCCTTCTGCCTTTAAAACAAGGTGTTTAAAACATTTTTTTTAACGCTTCAACCCACCAATGAAGATGGTTCAGGGGAGTAAATGTATGTTGATTGGTTTCTAGGTGATCGAGGAGAAGCCCGCTGTTTATGGATTGTATCCGTAGAAGTGTGTCTCCACCTGCCGGTTTCCCGGGCGAATTGAGTGAGTTTCTAGAAGGTACCAAGAGGCGAGCAGAGCTCTCTAGCAGCTTCCACGGCAAGTGAATTCTCCTCCTCTTGACGGTCAGAGGAGGCTGTGCGAATGATCGCCTCCTACTTCGCACTGTGCAAAATCTACGGCTCAATGTCTCCGATTGAGAAGTCAGTTTATGCCGCCAGGTTCATTCGAGCGATGCAAGCGGAAAAAAACGGTGTCGGCCGTTAACGTTTGATAAAACTAACGTTAGAGAAAGTTTTGCCGTGTGCAAAAACCGCCGAATTGCCAGTTGAATTACTCTGATGTAAAATCCATTCATAAGCCCCATATTAAAGGAATTTTAATAAAACAGACTGTAAATAACTAAGGTTAACCGTTAGATTTAGACATAACGTTTGTCATCACCATTCAACGTAACTTACCGAGGAATGTGCCTAACTGACAAATGAACGTTAAGTTTAAGACAATATCAACGTTAGCTAACGTCATTACGAACCATTAAAGCCGAAAATGTCATCAGTTGGCATCCAGTAGTACTTTTCTTTAATGCCTACAGTTATATTTAAATGCATAGTATAATTACCTTGGTCCTGAGCTTAAAGAGAGCCCCAGAGGGAGAAGCCGTAGAGGTCGCAAGAGTCGTGGTCTACCCGGTAAACGTTTAGTGGTGAGCGGGTCAGCTGTGCGGCTTTTCTACCCTGACGCGAGCCTCGTGAGCCTTCCAGAACCATCTGGAATGTTGCTCGGTCGAGCTCAGCGGCGTTCGCTGTCAGGCCCCGCGGGCTGTCAGTCAGCCTGTGAGTCACCAACCCCTCTGCGTTCTTTGCCGGCGGAGGCGGGACTACGCGGAGACGAGGGGGGACGATGCGGAGGGGGGCGGGGATGAACCGTGCTCACTGAAGATTCCAGAATATCGAATGAAACCAAAGTCGAGGATTAGTTGCTTCCTCCGTTGTTATGCCTTTCCCCTCTCAACCGAATTATAAAACCAAACAAAGTGAGAAAGATTGCAGGTCTTTTTTCTAAGTATTTTTTATTACAAATTTGAATGCATTTCATAAAAAAATGTAGTTATTACAAAAAGAGACATCAGTCAAATCTCCACTGACTTCACATTACTCTCTTAATCGCTGTCAGCAGTTGAGTATAAGCAGCTCGACACACAAAGCCACTCTGTGACCTACATTTATTATATTAGATAAGTTCTATTGACTCTTAAGGAAATATGAGTTGTTTCGGGGTGCCATGTCTCTTTGAAGAAGTAACATCATTATAAAAAATAATATATAAGAAAGCAGCAAAGGGTCTTCTCAGTAGTTTAGTCAACTTCCTCCATTCTTGATGTGTCATCATCTCCTTCCAAGACTGGCATGTCTTCTTCAGCGGGATGAATGAGGTCATCAACTGCAGAGTCATCATCATCGATGCCTGTGGATTAGAATGCATTTCGTTAGCAACCACAAGTACCTAATAATAGATGAACGTAAATATAATTAGCAGACCAATTTCTGTTATGTCACTTGTCATGGACAAAAAGGAAACTCACCAAGACCCAGCTTGATCATTCTGTAGATGCGGTTGGCGTGTGTCTGAGGGTCCTCCAGGGTAAATCCTGAGGACAGCAGGGCCGTCTCGAACAGGAGGATGACCAGGTCTTTCACAGCCTTGTCGTTCTTGTCGGCCTCTGCCTTCACCCTCAAGGTCTCAACAATTGGATGCAGAGGGTTGATCTCAAGGTGCTTCTTGGCCGTCATGTAGCCCATGGTGGAGTTGTCCCTCAGGGCCTGAGACTTCATGATCCTCTCCATGTTGGCCGTCCAGCCGTAGGTGCTGGTGACGATGCAGCAGGGGGATGAGACCAGGCGGTTGGAGACAGTGACCTGTGGATAATGAAACATTGTGTTATTGTGGTGATTAGCATTGAGCGTGCTATATTAGCAAACTTGTTCTGCAACAGTAAAATTGGCGGGCAGGTACGTTTTTTTTCACCTTTTCGATCTTCTTGTCAAGGATGTCCTTCATGATCTTGCAAATGTTTTCAAATTTGTTTTTGAGCTCCTCCTGCTTCTTCAGGTTTTCCTCATCTTCAGGCAGCTCCAGGCCTTCTTTGGTTACCGAAACCAGGTTCTTGCCGTCATACTCCTTCAGCTGCTGGACGCAGTACTCGTCGATGGGCTCGATCATGTAGATGACCTCCAGGCCGGCTTTGCGAAGGCGCTCCACGAACGCAGAGTTGGCCACCTGGTCTTTGGTCTCACCTGTGGAGGTTCATGTCAGTTTGTCAAGTCAACACGCAAATGACTGAATCCCTTTTGAGACAGCTTCAAAGCAAAACAGTGAAGGAGCGAGTTTAAATGCTGACCTGTGATGTAATAGATATGTTTCTGGTTGTCCTTCATGCGGGAGACATAGTCCTTCAGGGAAACCGTCTCATCTCCAGAGTTTGAGGTGTAGTAGCGCAGCAGTTCGGAGAGCTTCTTCCTGTTCTGAGAGTCTTCATGGATGCCAAGCTGAAACAGGAGAAGACGTGTCACATGTAACAAATGCAGAACCTCAAATTTACTATCTGAAATGTTAGAGTTAAATACATAAATTCAGATGCATCAACCTACCTTGATGTTCTTGGAGAACTGCTCGTAGTACTTTTTGTAGTTGTCCTTGTCTTCAGCCAGCTCAGTGAAGAGGTCAAGGCACTTCTTGACCAGGTTCTTGCGGATGACTTTGAGGATCTTGCTCTGCTGCAGCATCTCCCTGGAGATGTTCAGGGGCAGATCCTCGGAGTCCACCACACCCTTGATGAAATCTAAATGGAGATGAAAACGAGTGCTTAGCCATCAAAAGCCAGACAAATTTAACCAAATATTCTTACAATTAACAACAAAAAATGAGTGTGCATCTCAAAAACATAAAGAAGAAATAATATTTGGATGATTAGTGATGTGTCACTTATGTTACTCACTGAGGTACTCGGGGATGAGCTCGTCGCAGTTGTCCATGATGAAGACCCTGCGCACGTACAGCTTGATGTTGTTCTTCTTCTTCTTGTTCTCAAAGAGGTCGAAAGACGCCCTTCTGGGTACGAAGAGCAAGGCGCGGAACTCCAGCTGACCCTCCACTGAGAAGTGCTGCAAGAGGCAAGAATGAAGTATGAATAGATCAGCTTGACAACCCATCACATTAAGCCAAGAGAGGCCTTGTGGTATAGTCTTCGTTATTAGACTCTGCTCACCTTGACAGCCAGGTGGTCCTCCCAATCGTTGGTGAGACTCTTGTAGAACTCTCCATACTCGTCATTGGTGATGTCATCAGGGTTACGGGTCCAGATCGGCTTAGTCTTGTTCAGCTCCTGGGCGTCGATGTACTTCTCCTTGACCTTCTTCTTCCTCTTGTTCTTGCCGTCCTTTGTGTCCTCGTCTTCGTCGGAGCCCACGTCCTCAATCTTAGGTTTGTCCTTGTTCTCAGCGGCATCCTTCTCGACTTCCTCCTCCTTCTCTCCCTCTTCAAGGTCCACCTCCTTCTCCCTCGTTTTCTCCACCTTAAATGTGAAGAACGAGTGGTGGTTAAGGAAGGAAGTGGTCAATGTCATTGGTTATTATTAGGTTTGCTCATGGGCACTTACGTAAAGTGTGATGGGGTAGCCAATGAACTGTGAGTGCTTCTTCACAACTTCCTTGACGCGCTTCTCCTCACAGTATTCCGTCTGATCTTCTTTGAGGTGGAGGATGACTCTGGTGCCTCTACCGATGGATTCTCCTAAAAGTAGAAAAGAAACCGATGATGAGCGCTAACCCCGGGCTACGAGACATGTTCATCATACCAATTTCATTGAATGTAACAAACGAGGGAACTCACCAGGGTCCACCTTAACTGTGAATGAGCCTCCAGCCGCGGACTCCCAGATGTACTGCTCGTCATCGTTGTGCTTGGTTATCACCGTCACCCTTTCTGCCACCAAGTAGGCCGAGTAGAAGCCCACACCGAACTGACCGATCATGGAGATGTCGGCTCCAGCCTGCAGGGCCTCCATGAAGGCCTTGGTGCCCGACTTGGCGATTGTGCCGAGATTGTTGATCAGGTCGGCCTTGGTCATGCCAATACCGGTGTCAACCAGGGTCAGGGTGCGAGCGTGCAGGTCAGGCTTGATTTCGATCTTCAGGTCCTTGCAGGACTCAAGTCGGCTGGGGTCTGTCAAACTCTCATATCTGATTTTGTCCAAGGCCTGTTAGGAACGGATAAGCTTGTTAAAAACGCTATGTTTGCACACATGGGAGACTGGCTTGTATTTGCAAAAGAAAAAGGAACATAAGATCAAGTTGTGTTTTTTATTTACATCTGAGGAGTTGGAGATCAGCTCTCTGAGGAAGATCTCTTTGTTGGAGTAGAAGGTGTTGATGATCAGGGACATCAGCTGAGCGATCTCAGCCTGGAAGGCAAAGGTCTCCACTTCCTCCTCCATGACGTTTCCAGCGGCAGGCATCTGAGAGTAAGCATAATTGTTTATCACAATTGTGCTCCTTGTGCTTGGATATATAAAGTTAAAGTTAAATAAAAGTGTGAAATCTCTAAACTAATCACCAACATTTTAAATCTTCCACCCTGTTAAATGCAGCCTCGTGGCATGAGGTCAGTTGCTTCTGTCAATCAAAGGCCATTTGTCGAATGGGTGGAGTTGGGAGGCTTTGCCCAACCCCCCAAAGCATCCACCATGTGTCACTCAACACCTTTAACTTGAAGGAAGAAGAAGACCAACTGGTTCTAACCTTAGAGGGATAATGATCTGTGATCTTTCTTCATGAGTGATGATTATACCTTGTACGTACGTTTATACAGCTCTTATTTGTATTCAGAATTATATTAGACCCTACAAAGTTGCCATTTCTGTGATTTTATTCAATTCAAACATGGGTCTTACTATTGCCATGTCTTTACACTGCCACTTTTTGCACTAAAATGTCAAACATGCAGTATCTGCTCTTAGTATCTGCAATAACCGGCTTTTCTGCTCCTCCGCCATTACATTCACACCCAGGGTCACCCTGCTCGCCATGTGTTCCCTGCAGGTTACAACCTCCACAGGATACTAATGGTAATAAGGGCCTGTCTGCAGACACTGCAAATAACTTACTTTTTTAGTATAAATTCACGTACACTATTTGATATTTGTTAGTTTTTTTCATGGATTTTAATTTGTACTTCTTCTTCTCAATCACTGTAAAATAATAAAACTATTTATTCTTCAGTCTTACCTTGAATCGAATATTTTCTTTGACGATAGTATTGAAATGTATGACTGAATTTGTCCTCTCTTCCTGACAAACTCCAAGCGCGTTCTTCTCTTCTCCTCCCGTAGGCAGTAAGTCTCTTTCGGTGTGTTCAAGTGAATCTACGCAGACCCCCACGCCATGCTGGTCTTTTTATACCTTGGCGTGGGGGCTTCTGGAAGCTTCTGAATGGAAGCTCCCAGAACGTTCACTACGTTAAGGGGGGGTGTTGGCGAGGGGGGGGACACCAGAGCCCTAAAATTGATGTGCCCTTGTAGGGCTGCAGAGTCACAAGAAGTGCCTGTCACTCAAATCCAGCTCTTATCCTGATAGCTTGTCCAGCTCCTAGGCCCCATACCCCCCAAAAGCGTCACAGCTGCCACCGACATACCACAGGCCTTGCCCAAGACAGCAGGCCCGTTTCTTTTTATGGCCTACAAGACTGGGGGAAATCGCAAAGGTTTTCACAGTAAAACTAAACACAATGTTATTTCCATAACTTTCAGCCACATCACTTGTTGGGATTCATCACCAGATGGACTTTGGAAACACAATCAGCCACCTTAACGTGATGAGGTAACTGGCAACGATTGCAAACTTTGATTAGTTGTGATAAGAAGGCCCTGCTTTGTAAAACAAAGATAATATTCAGGACATTTTGGAATTATGAGTTCAGCTATGTAGTGCCTGTCCTGGGCTTTGACATGCAGGCATTGTGGGTAATTGATGTCTTATAATGACATGAGTTTATGTTCATGCAGTATTTCTTGACTAGAAAAACAAGAAACATTTCCAATTCACCTTAAACAACTCACAGGCCAGGTTTTCAAACCTCACAGTAGACACAACATTTCTAGAGGTCTAGAACCATCTAGTCTCGTGTGGGTGTAAGTTTCTCCTGCTGACCAGTGGATGGCACTATATTTCCTTTGCTACAGATCTGTTACATAATAAAAATGTTTCCACACATGTCTAGAAGCAGCTCTGCAACAAGGAACCATGAAGAAATGATGCAATCACAAATCCAATGTTTTCAAATGGGGAGAGCCGATGCCCTATAGATGATGGATGGAATTTAATTTAATAATTTAATTTAATAATTTTCTTATTTTGGAAAATTCATTTTTAGCAAAGTCAATCTCAGTCTGGTTATGAGGACTTAGTGTCTTCTTTTCTTGGTCCACAAGAATTTCATTATTTTTAGTAATAACATGCTGAACTGTTTATTTATATATATGTGCATTTTGTTCTTTTAAAGGATGGTTATTTTTTAGAAACTGGTTGTTTACATTTGTTTTGTTTAAATTTATATTCGAAGGTATCTGCATTATTAACTAGTACATACTGCTGTATGTTATTATATGATTACAGCTTCTTAGTTTTTCACTGCTTTTTAGTAAGAGACGACTTTAAATGAACGGTATGTTAATAGGGTTTATTTTTTATACATAATTGGTCTATTTATTGCGCTAGAAGCCGTTTGGAGCCGGTGTATACTACTTGTATGAACTGTTTATTTATCTCGGGTTTACCTCACATGACTATATACACCTCTCTACGCATGGCCGCGGGTCCAACGGCTCAACGCATGCGCAGTCTGTAACATCCGGGGTTCGGACAAGGATGAACGCCAATTTCCAAGATGGCGGCGGAGGGAGGAGGGAAGGAGATGAACGAAATTAAAACTCAATTCACCACACGAGAAGGTGTCTACAAACTCCTCACTCACTCCGAATACAGCCGCCCGAACAGGGTGCCTTTCAACTCGCAGGGCTCCAACCCCGTCAAGGTCTCCTTCGTCAATGTAAACGACCAGTCCGGCAACGGCGACAGGATCTGTTTCAATGTGGGCCGGGAACTGTACTTTTATATCTACAAAGGCGTGAGAAAGGTAAACACTATTGACCGCGGCGACGATGCCCGCGCTGTCCGCGAACCGCCCGTTGGCTCGGCGTCTTCAGGCGTGTCGCACCGTGGCTGTCAACTCTCTCAGCTTCTGTCATTGAAGTGCGCAGGCTGTCAAGACGAGGCCGTGTTGCAGACCATAGCTAAGTTAGTGGCTAATTAGCATTCTTAGCTAACATCGCCACAGTTGGTGGTGTTTTTTTTTTTTTTTTTTTTGCGCCTCTATTTGTCTCGCGTGCGGCTTCAAAAGTCCGCCAGGTCTTTTCAATCTGAGCCCTTTGGCGGCGTTGAGCTGCGGCTGTTTTATTTTCCCGGTGAGGGGGGCTAACTTGAGGAAAAGCCTTGTCATGTCGTACGAGGCGTTTGTTTATCCCCGCTCTTATAACGCCATATACGGGTGACAAGTTGTCAACAGTGCTCACCAGCAGGGTCAACTCCGGTGTCCCAAGTTGTAACCGCTACTGCAGAATGGTAGTGAGGGGGCTGTTTGTTATCCGTGATGCAGTGTGTGTGTGTGTGTGCAATCCATTGTTGGGGTTTGGATGTGATGTAATACAATATGATCTTCTGTTTGGTTGCACCGAGTCGGCGGTGATGTCACTGCAGCAATCCACGTTGGGTCTTGTTTGGGAAGGTTGGGGACTGGGACAGTGGTTATGTGGTTGTCCCCCGATGCAGCTACACAATACTAGATGGGCAGCCAAACCTCCCTGCTGCTGCTTATCCATCCCAGGTGCCTCGTTGGACCGTGACTATCTCACAGCACCGTAAAAACAACCAGAGGAAGTTGCTTTTTCCATTCAGTCAACCCAGCTAAAAGTGGTATCTTATTGGATCCCCTTTCCAACTTTATCTTTTAAAACCGGCACAAGTGTCATTACAGTACCGTCCTTGCTTTGAAATATTTTCCGATATGTAGTTTGACAGAAGTAAGGTGAAACGTAATTGAATATTGTGATTTGACATGGTCTCTAATGGCGTTGCAGCTCGAAAGGTCTGCTGAAAATACGAGACTCTGTTACCGATGGAAGTTGGGGAAGGATGAGAAGTCATGGGGCTCGATTGTTGACGAAGAATATTTCAGTTAGCTGATCTCAATACACAGGAAAGATTGCTCATCTATTCTTTAAGCTGGTCTCTTCCAGTAGATCTTTTGATGATTTCAATGCATGAATCACTTTCCCCTCTGAATACTTTTGGTAGCTTATCATCATGATTGTAGCACTTTAAATGTTAAGCTGTGCCAAATGTCCTTATTTGATTTAGAGCATCCTCACGCGACTGACAGCTTTTTAAAATATGCCCCCTAAGTTTTTTTAATGCATTCACACAACTCTCTAACCACATGAGGGTTTCTGCCAATAGAACATAAATCCTTTTCAAACATCATATTTTTGCAGGTTCAATGCCAAATACCTTCTTGCCAGTTCAGCAGTCACTTTAAGGCTACACATCATTTTCCTATTAGCCCTGATAGAGGTTTAGGTTGATTGACGATTAGGTTTGGTTTTGTAACATTGTCAATCTGTTAAAAGTAACTCCATTGAAACTTGTGTCATGTGGTGTGGGACAAAAGACGGCTTGTACGTCACATTTCATCTTCTCGTGTTTGATTTCAGCTGAGTGTTGCGAGACAAATTAAACGGTTAATCTATATGGTATGGCTGGCCTGCTCGTCCTCTCTATTTTTGGATAATGACTGTCCATGTGTCACGGTGCATCATTATCATGCACCAAGGAGCACTTTGTAGACACCAACAAAGACTGGGTGGCAGCCCTGTGCTGAGAATCTTCCTCTCCAGCATGTAGAGTTCATAAAAAGTGTTGTTTTTTTCTGTAGACCACGGGTTTATTTGTTGGTTGAGCAAATCAAATGCAATTCTCAGACATGGTGTTCTTTACTGCGACTGATGTTTAAATACAAGAAATATTTTTTGTCGCTAAAGATATACAATAATCGAAAGCGCTCAGTTGTGGAGTTAAGTATCCGGTTCCCCAAAGAGGAGAGGTACTGATCTGATATAGAGTTATTAGAAGCAAAGAAATAAGTACCCTAGTGAGTGTCCTTCACATTCACAGCTGTTTATCCTTTCTAAGCAGCACTCGGCTGCGTCTTTCCCTCATTTGTGTGCATTTGTCATTGTTCCTAGGCTGCTGATCTCAGTAAGCCAATAGACAAGCGGATATACAAAGGAACGCAGCCCACGTGCCATGACTTCAACCCGATCACGGCTACGGCGGAGAGCGTCTCCCTGCTGGTGGGCTTCTCGGCTGGCCAGGTGCAGCTCATCGACCCGATAAAGAAGGAGACGAGCAAACTCTTCAACGAGGAGGTGGGTTTCCTTTCGGCGTCCGATGTTCTGACGCTCAGGCCCGCTCCAAGAACTTTGCTGACCGAGTGTCTCTGTTTTGTTTTCCACGTTTCCCCCCCCCCCCCCCCCCCCCCCAGAGACTCATAGACAAGTCCCGGGTGACGTGTGTGCGATGGGTGCCGGGCTCGGAGAGCTTGTTTCTGGTCGCTCACTCCAGTGGCAGCATGTATCTGTACAACGTGGAGAACACCTGCGGCACCACGGCGCCTCACTACCAGCTGCTGAAGCAGGGGGAGAACTACGCCGTGCACACCTGCAAGAGCAAGTCGGCCCGCAACCCGCTGCTGCGCTGGACGGTGGGCGAAGGGGCGCTCAACGAGTTCGCCTTCTCCCCGGACGGCAAGTTTCTGGCCTCCGCGAGCCAGGACGGCTTCCTGCGGGTGTTCGGCTTCGACGCGGCGGAGCTCCACGGGACGATGAAGAGCTACTTCGGCGGCCTGCTGTGCGTGTGCTGGAGCCCGGACGGACGGTACATCGTGGCGGGCGGGGAGGACGACCTGGTGACGGTCTGGTCCTTCTCCGACTGCCGGGTGATCGCGCGCGGCCACGGCCACAAGTCGTGGGTGAGCGTGGTGGCGTTCGACCACTGCACCACGAGCGTGGAGGACGGTGACCCGCCCGCCGAGTTCAGCGGCAGCGACGAGGAGTTCCACGAGCAGATTCACTTCGGCGCGGGCCGAGACAGGGCGAACAGCTCGCACTCGCGGCTCTCCAAGAGAAACTCCACGGACAGCAGGCCCGTCAGCGTGACCTACAGGTTTGGCTCGGTGGGCCAGGACACCCAGCTGTGTCTGTGGGACCTGACGGACGACATTCTTTTCCCTCACCTCCCTTTGTCCCGCACTAGGACTCACACTAATGTCATGAGTGCCACAAGCCCTCCAGCCACTGGACAAACTACTGCTACTACGACGACGACGACGCCGGCGACAACAACCGCGACTACTACTACTACTACTACTGCTGCTGCTGCGCCCGCCGCCGTGGCCGCCACTTACCCCGGTGGCGCCAATGTTAAAGACAATACGAGCGCCAGCGGCAACCCGCCCAACTCCCTCCCCGGCACCCTGCCTCGGTCCAACAGCTTGCCACACTCCTCCAACCCAACAGGGGGCAGCACCCCCAACAGTCACACAGGCAGCAACAGCAGCTCCACCACCAACGCCGCCGCCACCCCGACCCCGACCCCCACCACCACCACCACCACCACCTCCACCAAGGCCAACAGCATCATCGACAGCGCTTTCATCGCCACCGGCGTCAGCAAGTTCGCGACCCTGTCGCTGCACGACTCGCGCAAGGAGCGCCACGAGAAGGACCACAAGCGCAACCACAGCATGGGCCACATCAGCAGCAAGAGCAGCGACAAGCTCAACCAGCTGAGCTCCACGCGGACGGCGAAGGCCGAGGCCGCCAAGACTCTGGGCACCACGCTGTGCCCGCGCATGGAGGACGTGCCGCTGCTCGAGCCGCTGGTGTGCAAGAAGATCGCTCACGAGAGACTCACTGTGTTAATCTTCCTCGAGGACTGTCTGGTAACAGCCTGTCAGGAGGGTTTCGTTTGCACATGGGCTAGGCCCGGGAAAGTGGTGAGTGACGGGCCTCTCGAGGACACTGTCATGTGACGCCTCTTAACTTTACGTTGCCTCCAAGCGCAGGCGTTTACCCATCCGCGCTCAGAGAGCTGTTATCGCCACTCAGTGCGGCCAAAGGTTTTGGTTATTTCATTGCCAGATTTACACTAAGCCCCCCCCCCCTGCAGCATTTCAATGGTTGATAGCACATTTGTCCTCCGTCGGTAAACCTCACGACCTCACTAAACTGCCTTTTTTTTCCATTGTTTTTTTTTGTTTTTTTTTCCAATACATTTGAGTAAGACTGTTGTTTGTTATCAATGTGTGTTATCTGTCTCTCCACAGGGTTTGCTATCATCTCAAAACAACCCGGCCAACTCCCCCAGTGGAACAGTAGTATAGCCCCAGTGCTGGTGCTGCTAATGACAGCTCCATGCAACAGAGACGGGGACGACCGAGGCCACGGTCCTGCAGCGCTTCTTCACATAACTGTCACACACCACATGACCTCCAGTGTCCCCCCCCCCCCGTCATTCTCATCGCGACAGGCATCCAGACGCTCTATCTATCTATCTCTCTCTCCCCTCCCCCCCCCCCCCTGCCCCTCCCCAGTCACCCCCCCCCCCCCTTTCTGTGTTACTGCTCGTGCTCAGATAGCCGACGTGGGCCGAGCCTCGGTTAGAAGCTCGACGTCCTGTTGTCTGGGCGTGGAAGAAAAAAAAAAAAGGGTGCTATTGGAAGTAAGATGGCAAGCTTTAAATCACCCAGGAGGTATTATGGGAGGGACTTGCTGTCTCATTGTACCATTGTGTGGTCATATCAAGTCGTGTCTAGTCTGAAAATAGCAAACTCTAGTACCCGATCCTTTGTGCCTGTAGACCTTTAATGACTAGATATGCTGTAGGCATTGTGCCGATGCCTCAGCCCTAACCTATATTTTTTTTTTTTTTTGTGTGTGGGTTTAATTTGGAGATTTCTCCTAATATTTTGTTTCTTCAAACGTATTCACTTGGGGAAAAGGTGGAATTGGTATGAGGGGGGGATTGTTTTCGGAGCAGCAGCCACAACTCTTTTCATTTCTCACTTCCTGGGCGATCTCTTGAGCAGCCGACGCCCGTTCAAGAGAAACGGAGCGTTTCACTTCCTTCAGAAATGTTTTAATCAGTAGAATCACACTTTAAAGTGTATTTGCACAAATTTTTTTCTTTCCTTCTTGATGCTTTTTTGTTTTTTCCCATTTTGAAAAAGAAAAAAAACATTGCGGCTGTGGAACACAGGCAGAATATACTGAAGACCGCTCTGGAAGCACTTGTGGAAACGGCTTCGTGTTGCCCTCTGTCTCAACGCTGGATGCTGCAATCATAGTTTTTTATATGGAAAAAAAATTGTTTGCACTTAGTAGTTTGTTAGAGGAGAATGGCTTTACATTTTTTGGAGTGTGTAAGGACTCCTTGACAAGGTTGAAATATATAAATAGAATTTAAAAAGAAACCTTTGTATCTATTGAACATTTATTTTAATATTGTTTCAGATTAAATGGGCTCTGTAATATATGTAAATACTGTACCACAATGATTTATGGGTGAAATGATCATTATTACTTTAGTTCAAAGATCCTTATTTCAGAAAATAGTGATATTTCTAATACAGAAGATCTATACCTAATATTAAATGAACCTTGAATATGCAGGTGAACATGTTTCTTTTCTGTTGTACATAAAGAGAATTCAGGTGTATTTTTATTAACGAGACGTTTGGTATAGGAGACAGCTATGAAGTCCTCTTAAATAACAGGTAGTGCTGAATGCTGCAGATATTCCTTTTACAACGTAGGCAGGCAGGCGCAGATGCAGCTGTCTTAATTCAGCCATCACTCCGAGCTCAGGTAAACCACAGGAAGAATTTACGCTGCCCCCGTCCCCCCCCACCCCCCACCCCCTTCCCCATTCCCCCCCCAACCCTCACCCACTAGTTCCATCCACCAACATGTGTGTGTGTGTGTGTGTGTGTGTGTGAATTCACTGTAAAAACTAATAAGACCCGACGACCATGTGCTGCAGACGGGGCTGCGATCTGTTTGAGTCCTTTTTGTGAGTAAGTTACTGAAACTCGATGCCGAACAAACATTTGACACTGTGTTAAAAAAAAAGAACAACAACAACAACTAACTGACGTCGGCACTCGATGGCGTGCGTGCTTGAGGATTTTTTTTTCTTCTTTTTCTTTATTTCAAACACCCAAATAGCAAGACTGAGGATATTAACAGTGGGAGCCTCCCCCCTTCTTCTTCCTCCTCCTCCTCCTCCCCCCCCCTCCCATGTGACGCCTATTAAAACAGCTTTGACAGATTACGTGTTCCGTTTGTGTGACTCTTATTGGGCGTTTGCATCAGTGCCTTGAATGTTGAACCCTGTTGCTGTCACATGTCCGCTGTACAAAGGATTGTGGGTAAACCGTACTGCAAAAAAAAATATGACCAGATGCAGCATGGACATCCTGGTATTGTTTGGCGTACTGCAGTTAACACACTGCTGGGATACAATACACTCAATATCCTACAATCAGAAATGTATGTCCCAATGCATATATACCAGAGGTGTGGACTCGAGTCATGTGACTTGGACTCGAGTCAGACTCGAGTCAAGAATTTGATGACTTGAGACTCGACTCGACAAAACGTACAAAGACTTGCAACGCGACTTGGACTTGAATACCGATGACTCGTGACTTGACTTGGACTCGAGCCTTTTGACTCGAGAAGACTTGCTACTTCCCATGAAAACTGGGGGAAAACATTTTCACACCACCGCGCCGCTCTGTTTATCTGCATTTGTCAAAAAATGTGCGGCACCTGTATGCAGAGAGCGCGCGCTGCCTGCACGACATCCAATCACTGCAGTCCATTTGACCGTATCAACGAGACAGCTCGTTCATGGTTACAAAAATCGGGATTTTTGAACCCGGATTCAGACTCCGATGGAAATCCTCGCCAACATTATGTCAACGTGCGTTTTAAAGTAGTGTAATGAGCTGAGTTAAAGTTATTAGTTAATCAGTTATGCAGATGTTGCATGTGTTCACGTTATGCTCCGTTACCAGCTGTAGTTACGCGAGACAACCCAAGTTTTGGGGGGCCGTGTATGCGGAAGTGTTCGTTCGGCGTGGTGACGGCCAACAGTGACCGAAGTTGAGTTGTTTTATATAAATAAATGCAGCGGAGTTGCAAGCCAGTCATCGCCTCCTTATTTACGCTGCAGCATTGGGGTGAGCGTTACAGTACTATAACACAGTCACAGTCGATCCACCATTACCCTTCCCTTCGTAGTCTAGGTCTGTGAGGCAGCGCACCATCACCCAGGGTTCCCCGTCCCCACTATAATAAAATGACTCGAAATGACTCGAAGATAAAATGGTACGACTTGTGACTCGACTTGGGACTTGCTTCGTCTTTGACTCGACTTGACTCGGGACTCGAGGGCAATGACTTGAGACTTGCTTGTGACTTGCCTAACAGTGACTTGATCCCACCTCTGATATATACACATACAGTATGTGGTAAAAGTAAAAAGGTATGCAATGGGGAATCTTTTCAAGGGTGGAGCTCTGCTGATAAAACGTCTAAAAATGTGAGGAGGCAGGAGGCTTGTGAGCCATGAGCTGTGGATTTGAACTTCCTCCTCTTCCACACCCCAGCAGGGGGCAGGGTCGCTCAGTCAAGCGAGAGAACTTGCACTAATAGCAACCATCACTCTGAATGGACCAGCCATTGTCTATATTCCATTACCTGTTCTCTCTCTCTCTCTCCATTCAAATGTATTCCTAATACTTCACCTGAGCACTTCATATATATTTGATATTCCAAGTGGGGAATACAACCGCTCCTCCATAATTTACGAGTCACTTTTAGAAGAAACCCGAGCACTCGCAGCCATTTAAGCCGTTAAACGGTGGCATCGGGGTGGGGGGGTTGGGGTGGAGGTGGAGAGGCCCGATGCTGAGCAGGCATCAGTCAGGATTAGAGCTCGGTGACGCCACGCTGACCGTAACGTTCATTCATCACACGCAGCCACGCTTTACTCTAAAGGGCAATCAGACGTCTGGAGCATTGGGAAAGAACTCCATTCATCTTGTGGAAATAGTTCCCGCTTAATTGGTAGTCAACGCATGCAGGGAGAATCCTCAGGCTTCTGGAAGGTTCCGCTTTAATCGTTTTCGCCTTGCCTTCCGTGTACTGACCCCCGGGAGCTTTGTTTACCCGGAGATGTGTGCAATGGCTGCGAGTGATTAATACGCCCTCCACGAGAGTCCAAACCAATGCTAACAATGGAGTGTGCACCAATGACACTTTCTAGTTACGTCCTTGATGGATTCTTTTCCAAACAATCCCGATTGTTGAACACGGCCTACTTTTTGTTGCCGTATTTTTCCACCGGGAGACTAATTCAGTCCACTGAGTCACCTGCAGTGAGTTCAGAGAACGAGGAAGGAGACGTGTCAGGAGTTGGGGATAATGAACACTGGAATGGCCGGGTTGGCATTTGGCAGGTGGGGAGCTTGGACTGTGGGGGGGGAGGGGGGGGGGGGGGGGGGGGGGGGTTCATGAAGCACCTTCATACCGCCTGTGCAGTGGCCACTTTGACCCATCATAGCAGGATAAGCATGTGTAGTTGATCAAATGCGTGATGGCAACATTTGTTGTCACAGTGATGTCAGCATGCACAATAGGGGGCGGGGCATAATAACTAATGGCCAATTAGGGTGCAGTGTTCAGTAAATGGAACCTGCTGTTCACATTTAAGTGATCTTTTAAATGGATTCTTAGCAAATCCTCTCAAGCCAGTAAATCCAATATCCACTCTCCTTTTGGCTCGTTTTTTTGGGTTCCACCACCTGAACAAAACATTCTACTGCGCACTCACGTTAGCATCTATGTCTGCAGGTTGTTAGCGGTTAGCTTTGCCGCTAATAGTTTCCTGTCCACAATGAGAACAAAACAAGAAGCTGAAAGACGTTAAAATACTCCATGCAGCTATGGGGAATTGTGTACTGGGGCCATTTTTGAGTTCATCTTCAAATCTCCAAAAAGAGAGCTTAAGTCAATGTGCACTCTTTAACGCATTAAAACAGGGTTGATTGAATTGTATTCAGTGTGGAATAAAACCAGAGGAATGATTATACAGCCAGTTATGAGATTGATTTGCACACATAACTGGGCCACTAAAAGATTCCATGTCGCCCTCAGACATCCATCAGAGCAGAGGCGCCTGCACGCTACCGTTAACCATTGGAGCACAGCGCCGCGTCCTCCCCGTGCCCGATTCTATTCTGGGCCCCTTTCCCTCGAGGCGCGGGCCCAATTGTCTGGGACCTCCGCCGCGGGTCACATGTCTTCACGGCGCGTTAGGAATGAAAGAGTTCACAAGGCCCGTGTGTGAAAGACGAGGGTTTTGTTGGGCTTCCTCTACTCACCTGTCCTACTATTTATGCGTCTACCTGAAGTGACATCCTTTCTACAGGAGTAATGAGACTCTGAAAACCTGTTGAAAGGTAGATAGGCGGGGGATTTTTATTTTATAAATGGGACAAGGAGTCTCAAGGGATCTCAGCAAATGGATGTGTTATAAATATCCATCACAGCTCAAGTCGTTTTTGTAAAAAAGAAACCAATCCCAACGTTATGGCAGAGAAAACTGTTTAGTTTATGATTTTTGGAAATTACAACAAAGCAGGGAATACTTAAATAATTCAACGTGAGGACATATTTGTGTTAAAGAGGCAAGAAATCCAACATTCGTCTTTATTTGGAACAGTCCAATAAAACAGGCAATATGAGGAATAGTCCATAAAGAGATGCTTTTAAAAGGCTTTTTTTCTTTAAAGAGGATGCAAAAGAGACAATAATATAGAATAGTATCAATTAAGGTCACTGTATTCGAACATAACTCTTGCAGAGTTCATGGTCCCTGATGTCGCCCCAGCCCCCGTTCTTCACATGCGGGGCCACGCCCCCGGCGCCGTTGGCCGGCAGTCTCTTTGCTATCAGCAGGTTCTTTGGGAACAGCTGGTTCCCGCTGGACTGCAGGACGTTTTCGATCTTCGTCTTCTGGCTGTTGGGCATGCACGCCGTCTTCTTGTGGTGCATGCCGCAGTCGCCGGCGTGGAAAACCCGCGGCGCCTCGCTCACCATCACCTTCCAGTAGGAGGGCAGGCAGGACACGGTCAGGTGCTGCAGGGACCAGTCCCAGTTGTAGTCGTCGTAGGTGCAGAACGTGTCGGTGCATGCCATGAGCTTCCGGTAGGTCTCCCGACTCAGAGCCATCCCCATGTTGTGCTCGGTGGACTTCCAGGGCTTCACCTCCACCTTGTTGGCTTTGCTGGAGTAGCCGATGTGGCTGTAGCTCCCCAGCGAGAGCACGTCGCAGTCGGCGAACTGCTCCCCCTTGAGGGCCGACATCAGCCTAAGCAGATGGATGAAGTCCGGGGCCACGTAGTGGTCCTCCTCGAGGAGCAGGACCAGGCCCCGGTGGTCCTCCAGGACTCGGACTCTGTCCCACACAAAGTGCAGCTTCCACCACCAGTGGTGCTTGGTCTGGGAGAACTTGGCCTCGCGGTAGTGGCCGAACGAGTCGGGGTACTCGGCGTTGATGCATCCCAGCTTTAAGGCGTCTTTTTTGGGAATGTCTCGGGGGCAGTCGTTGGGGTCGTGTCCGGGGAACTCGTGGGGGTACAGCTGAACGCTGAAGGGGAAGAAGATCTGGAGGACCTGACAAAAGTCAACCGAGGCCACCACTTGGTTTATCTCGGGGGACCAGTAATCGTGGCTGAATATCAGCAGTATGCTCTCCACGCCTCTCGACTTCCGCAGGCTGTCCACCAGCAGCTTCAGGTAGTCGGGTCGGTTATGGACCTGAACCACCACGACCAGGTCGTCCTTCCGCCGCGCTGCCTTTAACTTTTCTTCATTTCTTATCGTCTGGTCGAAGTTGAGCTGGAAGACGATGCCCCGGTAGACTAAGGTGGTGTTGTCGACCTCTGGTCTGGGTATCTTCTCTTTGACCTTGGCTCGGTCCTGGTGCGTGTCGTTTGCTTGCGCAGCCGGGGGCGGAGCCGGTGCCCTGCTGACCGCGGGTGTGGCTGGCGCCTGGATATGATTGTTGACGCTGACGCCGACGCCGCCGCTGCTGCTGCTGCTGCTGCTTCTCCGCGCCGCCTCGGCTTCCAACGAAGCGCTGCCGCTCTTCTTCGGCCTCCCGCTGCTCCAGAAAGCGAGGCCACAGATGACAACCACCACGGTCAGTATCACCACCTTCCTCTTGTAGATTCGAAATCTCATGATAGGATGGTCGACCTCTTGCGGAGGGAGAGAAGTTGATTGTTGTGAAACAAAGAGCACGGGTTTTGCAACTATGATTGTGCGCTTTGCAAAGGGAGCAAGCCTGATTCAAAAAGGAAGCTGATATGAGGCTATTTTTTTGGCAAAATGAACTGTAAACATGGGACATCCAGCTGGAATGTCATTGATGGTGGGTGAGTATTCCATAAGGCATGACGGTTGCCGGGAGGCAGCAGGGCAGCAGCGTGCATGAACCACCTGAGTGAAAAATGAATAAAAGCCAAAGAGTCAGGTGCATCGTATCGGTCAGGGCTGAGCAATATGGCTGTAAACACAATCACAATCATGACCATAACAAGCCCATGACAGAGATAATAAAATTACTCTTTTTCTTCAGCTGGAACTCTAGCAAATCAATTATACAATTAGCTGATTACCAAATGTGTTATTGACTAATTTCTGGGGTTTTAACTAATCAAATAATCAACTAATAGTTTCAGCTCTACAACTGAGCCAAATTCCATTTGCTAATGAAGACCTGGAAATGCGGCAGAGTGCAACAGACCAGAGAAGAAAATCAAATAGTTCATTTTGTGAAATACCTGAATAACATGAGTACGTGTATCTGTGTAAGGTGGTGACATCACATCAATAGTAGCTTGAATAGAAGCAACAAGATTCAATATTATCAATATTGATCAGCACTCACTCCTCAGAACAAACCTCCATCTTTTCCTTGTTAATAAATGAATGGTCTCCTTCTTTTTACTGCCTGACCCATTTATGAGTTGAGCCTGGTACTTGATGTGCAGTCTGTGATCGTATGCATCGATACATCGGTGGTAACCACTATAAAAGGTGCAAGTGCTTTGATGTAACGTTAGTAATATTATACACAAACACACACATCGAGGACAGCAGCACGTTATTTTTTTTGTTATCTCGCCCCTCAATGGTTTTGACCCAGTTAAAAAGCCAAATCAAGTGAGACGTCTCTTCTGCAGCTAAAAGTGCTGCAGTTTTTACCTCGGATTTGGTTTTGTTATTAGAACCGGATCCGCTTCCATCCTCACAGCGCGAGTCCCATTAAGCGGAGCGTCGTATTAACACTAACCGTTAGTTTTAAATGGAGGGGGGGGGGTACACCTTTGATCGATTATTACAACCACGCAGCCTTAGCGTTAGTCTCGCGAAGTGATAAGTGACGAAGGAAATTAAAATAAACAACAACAACAACAACAGCTGCGTTCCGTTGTGACAGCGAGCATCTCCCCGGGGGGGGGCTAACAGTAAGTTAGCAACGGCTAACGTTAAGCTAAGGCTAACGTCTCCGTCTACCACCCGGGCGGCCGGAACCGAACCGAACCTGCCCAAACCTCGAACGGGTGTGTGTGTGGGGGGGGGGGGGTGTTGTTGGTGTCCAGGAAGAACCGGGACCACCGCGTCCACAAGACTCACCGAGAACTGCAGGCAGCCGTGCGGTCCGTTCACCGAGAAACATCCGAACGGCGGCGGCCCATCTTCCTCCGTGCCGTCACGCAGGCTGCACGGAAACGTCAGCTAGCATTAGCTGTAAAAAAAAAGAAAAGAAAAAAAGAAAGAAGTAACGTTAATATCGTAAATACGGAACCGCTGCCTGCCGCTGTCCCACAATGCACTGGTGTAGAGGGGGGCGGGGGCACCGGTGCCCTAATTATAGTATTATCTCATCGCATTTCAGTTAATGTGTATTATATATTATATATATACCATTTGAGTAAATGAGAAATCCACTTAAATATTAAATTTTCTGTACACCGTGTTGAAATTGTAAAAAGTCTTATATTTCATCTCTTTGTCATATTCATCTCACTCCACTCAAACGCCTTTTGTTGATCCACTTAACCCACGTGTTTAGTGCGAACAGCCTCCTTAAACCCAGAGCCTCACATTCCTGTCGATTTAAATGCCTCTTTTCATCTGTCATTAATATCCTCCATGGTAGCGACTGCTGTGCCGTCCCGCTACATGTCGCAGTTCTTTTGACCGCCAGGTGGCAGCACGCAAACGCCCCGAAACCGGAAACACCGCATATGAGCGTTTCATGTGCGCAGGCGCAACCTTCTGTCTTCCTTTCCGACACTCGAGCGAAAGAGACAAGATGGGCCATCAGCAGCTCTACTGGAGTCATCCCCGAAAATTCGGCCAGGGATCCCGTTCCTGGTCAGTTCTGCCTTAAATTGGTCCATTATCGATACGTGTGCGAAAGCCGTTTAGTTTTGTAGGCGCCCGCGAATCCCCAAACTTCAGAATTTATCAGCAATTGTCCACCGCGTGGAAGCTGCTCCTTAGCCAATATGGCGGTGGAGGATGCGCGGTGCTGACGGGCTAGCTTCAGTTAGCCGCTCGCTGTTTCCCCCCCCCCCCAATCGAAATGGGTCTCGTTGTATCGCCACACGGCTCAAATAAAATCGTCCATTCGGGAGTTCTGTAGTTGGATGGAATGTTTTATTTTCTACCAACGTTGCCGGCCGGGTCCAGCTAGCGTCGCGGTGCTTGGTGCTAGCCGTGTTTGCACAGAGACCGTCGCACTAGCCGATTCTCAGCTCTTGAGAATTCTGATTCTCAACTACTTCCGCCGTCGTAGCGTGTCTGTGTGTATATATAAGTATGCTCATTTCAACCATATTTTCCCGCCCCATTCCGCGTTTTTAACCCGTCTTCTCTATTTCAGCCGGGTGTGCTCGAACAGACACGGTCTGATCCGTAAATACGGGCTCAACATGTGCCGCCAGTGCTTCAGGCAGTACGCTAAAGACATCGGCTTCGTCAAGGCAAGTACTCCTCTCCCCTTTCTGTGTTGCTCTTGGGTCGATCATGTCTACCCAATCGGTCGGGTGAAAAAGTCAATATTGGTCTTAACTTATACTTTGCATCCTCTTTTCTGTTCACAGCTGGACTAAATGTCGCATCCTAAGATGGTCCAGTGATTTCTGTCAAGCTGGCCAAGATGGGATAATTTAGCACTGCAAATAAATGTGTTCTTTTGTCCAAACTAAATGTCTTTTGGGTTTTTTTCCGCCCCCCCCCCCCCCCTATTACAAACGTTTGTAGAATGTCTTTGCAATGCTGTACGGGGAAGACTTCGCCACCACATGGACACTAAAGAAAACACTTGAACTAAGTGACTACACAAACTTATTGAGCATCCTGTAATACCTGTCAGCAATCTTAACAAACGTAAAATACCAAAAACTGGTTTCGAACTTGTTTTATAGAGTTCAGAGCATTTGTGGTCTTGTGTATATAGAGATCCCATTGTAGGGAAGGTCAGTGATGGTCACGCTGCTTGACCAGTGGAGCGTCATTATTTAAAAAGGATGAGGTGTCTTCAGCTCCTGTTTTCAGATGGCATCCCCACTGTAGTGTCGTGTTTACTAATCAATATACATTTTTAATTAGTCCAATGTTCCAGCAGGGTCTGTAATTCTCTAAATGTCTTGAGTTAAAGCACAAGTTTCTGTTAAGGCAGATGTCACTGTACAGAATATATTCATTGCAGGCCTGTTGAGCCCATTTTGGATGATTTGTAGCTATGAAAAGAAAATAGTTTGAACAGAATGCTCAAATATTCAAATACATAAAAGGAGGGCCCTCAAAAGAGGCACAGCCTTTTGATCCCCGCCGCTATACGTAATTAGCAATGACACCGCAGTAAAGAGCAGCTCGTCAGCATGTATTGGGATGAAAGGACCTCCTGCACATCCAGGAATTGGCGTCGTGCTGGCATATCGTTCCTGTTCCAGATGAGTGAAATGTGATCGGTCGCCTGTGGCGTGGCTAGCTAAATGCTGACTATTACAGTTTTTCTCCATTGCTTTGGCTCAATTCTTGAAACAGAAATTACATTCTCAAAGCTCTTAATGCATTTGGTAAAATAGCCTATATGGTTCAGCACAACTACATAGATCACCTTCAAAAGGTCATATCTCACCCAAAACAGTTAACTCAAGCTTCAAAACCAAATCATTTTCTCATAAAGATAGTCAGTGCCCCCAATTGAAAACTTCCTTCTCGATTGCTGTGGCTCATCTATCTCTCGAAAAAACAACATTCTCAAAGCTTTAAATACATTTGCCAAAATAACCTAGATGGTTTAGCAAAACACTATGGCACACCTGCAAAAGGTCATATCTCTCCCAAAACAGACAACTCATCAGTCACAACGAATTCCTTTTCTCATACAGTCAGTGCCCCCAAAAGGAAAAGTCCTTTTGTCATTGTTTAAACACTGCAGGTCAAAATGTTTAGTTGTTTTGTCACTATGGCAGAGGACCATTGAAATCCCTCATGTCCACCAGTCTTAGCCCAGTCCTTCATTGACAATGGTTACTGTACTGTTTTTTTTGTCTAGCTAACAGAATAAAATGGGATTTTAGGGTAAGATTAGCCTCCAAGGTTTGACATCACACATTGCACTCATACTACCGGAAATTGTAATTGCAATTATCATTCACAAACATAAAATAACTTCCATACATCAAAGTAAAAAGCAGCATAATATACTGTAAAATAAACACAGAAACAAAAACCAATGTAAATTATATGCATACTACAGTGCTGTAAATAAAGCCGGTCAAAGAATAGATAAAATAAAGTTCTAGTTTCACCTAACTGTCAATTGTTGTAATACTGTGAATTTATCAAATGTTATTCATGGTATTATGTTCTTGAGTAATTTTGACAATTGAACAGACTATTGTGCATGTGATGACTTATACAATGAAAATACGCTGAGACGTTTTGGAGCGAAAAACAATTAGACTGAGAATCAACAATCAGTTTAGATCAACAAGATCTATTCACTTGGAAATTGTGCTAAACGTAGGCTACATGTACTTAATCATTTGCAAAGATGTACTGAGACATTGAGACATGTACTTAGACATTTACAATTTAACCAAATGAATGAGAAATTCAATTCTGTATTGAGAAATTGCTAAGTTGTTTGCAGGTTTGTCCATGTTGTTTTGAGAATGTCATTTCTGTTTCAAAAAATGAGCCAAACCAATGGAGAAAAACTGTAAGCTCAGATCAAAGATGGCTTCTAATCTCGGTGAATTGTGTCTTTGACACCATTCAAAAATGCACAACGGCGGGTGGGATTCTGTGCAGATTCGTTTCGGTCAGGATTCAGTTCTGTCTTTAAAACAAAGGGTCAAGTGAAGCACTAGATGGCAGCATCTTCATTTCAGGTTCCCGGGTTGCAGTTTCATTATTTGTCAGCTGAACGTTTGGCCTTGATTTCCTTCTGATTAGAGGTTTAACACGTAAATAGTTCCTATCTGTTAATAAGTAACAAATCTCTTTGTGCTCAGAAGGATTACGACACTAGAACATAATACAATAAAAACTGCAAAGTTAAGGTAGTAGCATCTTTTATTACCAGGCCCGAAAAATCAATTGAATGTGCAAAATCAACGATTATCAATAGCTATCAAACACAATCCACTCATTTCATAGCTATCCATAAAAAATGGGGGCCTCTCATGTGACCGAGCGTTATCCATCCCTCATCACTTGTGTCGCAGCAACAGAGATGCACAGTTGCAGGAATAATCAACTGTTTGGAGAGAGTGGACCCATGCGTGAAGTTCAAGGCTGCTACGTGCTCCCGTATAAACGTGTTGGTGTTACAGCCACGAAGGTAAACCCGACTCACACAGCCCGGAAACCGAAGGGAGCGCTTGCTTAATGTCCAGGGACCTGGGGGGGGGGGCCTCGCTCGTCACACGCCGGGGGCCATTCGACACATCTACCGCCGTACGGGGAAAAATAAGGGAATTGAAGATGTTTGCGGCGCACCGTTGGCACGGAAACGTTCCTCCCGGGTTCACCTGCTTTTTCGATTGTGGAACCGAGAGCCACTTCTCTCTCCCCCCCCCCCCCCCCGCAAGGTTCCTCAAAAGAGCCGTGAGCCAACAAGCGGCTCGTTCACGTCCTCCTCATCGCTCTGCACCCAGTGGGCCCTCGGCTCAGTGATGGCTGGTGTAATAAAACACAAAACACACTAAACGAATTAACACGTGGAAATAATGATTGAAAAGGAAGAGGCAGCGGTTTACTCTGGCTGTGAAGTCATGCAGCTACTAAGAGGGGGCTCTAAACTATTGATAGTTACCGGATGTTTTGTTCTCGATCCCGTGAATTCCTTTAAGCAACAGTTACTGGAGACGTCATGAAAGTCCTCAATAATCCATTTGTTCCCTCTTACGAGAACACTGTTATATCTGTTGCCATAAACAACCAGACTGCAGTTTTTACAGGGTTTTTTTTTTTTTCTCGGTTTCTGTGCATACAAGCTGATTATCCAACGCCTCTCGGGTAAGCTTTCTCCTGCTCCGAAGCCTCAGGTCAGGCTCAGAGGACTTTTAGCAGCCCTTCATTTCTCCGTCAGATTATGGAAACTGCGACGGGCGTTCGGTGGTCTCTGGGCTTCAGTAAAACCGGTGACAGCCGACGCCTCTCAACAGGCGCCAATGATGACGACGGCGAGCTAGTTCCCGGCTCCCGCCGCCTCACCGAGACACCTGAAGGGCACAGAGCCGTCGTCGGTGTGGTTATTTGAACCCATGCGTCCCCTCTGCAACAAGTCAAAATGGCCGCCTTTAGTGTGGCTCAAGGTCTTGACACCACATGACCACTGAACCGAATATGTATCTTTTAGTTCTTACCCTGCTTTGGTTGATGGCTGATTATGGGACTCATTTCATTTCTTAATACATTTTAAACAAGAGCGGTTTTACTACAGGAAATACAGGAGTCAACTAAAGCGTTAGAACTCTGCTATCAAAGAGATTCAAGTTTTAGGTAAGTAAGTAAGCCTCTTAAAGTAAACATAAAGGTCAGGTCAGACAAATGCTAATTTCACATCTTCAGTTAGGAAGGTAAGACTTTCCCACACCAGTCGACTGCGCTTCATCATCAAGTGAAAAAAAAAAAAAAAAAAAAGATTCCGCAGTACCCCAACCCACCTGTGGGGGCACTGTTGCACCACAGCTGAGTCTGGGAGGCGAGGTGACAAACGGTGTTGTGCTTCTCTC